>NC_090895.1:42863691-42911191 GCF_036669925.1 Montipora capricornis | reverse complement strand
GTCCCCCGTGCTACTTTCGATCCAAAGAGGGAGAGATTAATCGGTCCCTGAGCCATACGTGATTAACCCCTTGACTACGGCAGCTCCTTCTATTAGTGTAATAAAAACTAGGCATAGTCTATAGTTCTGAATTTTTTCCTTGTTCTTGTTCATGTGGTAAGCAGAGTTAATACAGAACGCATGCGCATTCGTAAAATACGTATTAACCCTTTGGCTACTAGAGATTTGGCCGAAAAACACGTTTTGAAGCTAGTTGAGGGTTTTTTGGTCACTGTCGTGCTTGTTTAAGAGTCAAACCTGCCTACCCACCCGTCTCCAGGTTGTACACTCCGCGGCCATTTCAGACATGTGAAAAATAAGCGCAATCAAAGTTCGGCATGAGAAGAAAGCCAAACTCCGACATAGTTTTTGGGTTTAAAAGTAGCACAACACTTTCGACTTTCACTTTTCGCTTTCTCTCCTTCCCTCTCTTTTCGCTTTCCTTGCCTCATTTTTTTTATTTTGGTAGGAAGAGTTTTTGAGAAACCTTTCATCATCTTAGAATTAGGTGCTCAGAAAGATAGGTGGGTAATGGAGCAAGCTTTTCTTGGACATTTCAGGTCAGTGTTACACGGTTTTTTTTGGCCGTTTCTCCAGTTTCCTTGACTGAATTGTGCTCATTCTGGTATAGTTTGTGCGATCTCTTCTCCCTGCACAAGTCAGTGGACAAAGCTGTTCCTGACCGTTAAAGGTGATGACGTCACAAGATGGAACCGTGGATAAAGCGGGACGTATTTTTCCAGATAGTAATCAAAGGGTTTGAGACAAAAAAAAAAAAAAAAAAAAAAAAAAAAATTTTGGAAAAACTCTCCTTGGGGTCCCCCGTGCTACTTTCGATCCAAAGAGGGAGAGATTAATCGGTCCCTGAGCCATACGTGATTAACCCCTTGACTACGGCAGCTCCTTCTATTAGTGTAATAAAAACTAGGGATAGTCTATAGTTCTGAATTTTTTCCTTGTTCTTGTTCATGTGGTAAGCAGAGTTAATACAGAACGCATGCGCATTCGTAAAATACGTATTAACCCTTTGGCTACTAGAGATTTGGCCGAAAAACACGTTTTGAAGCTAGTTGAGGGGTTTTTTGGTCACTGTCGTGCTTGTTTAAGAGTTAAACCTGCCTACAAACCCGTTTCCAGGTTGTACACTCCGCGGCCTTTTCAGCCAGGTGCAAAATAAGCGCTTTCAAAGTTCGGCATGCGCAGAAAGCAAAACTCCGACATAGTTTTTGGGTTTAAAAGTAGCACAACACTTTCGACTTTCACTTTTCGCTTTCTCTCCTTCCCTCTCTTTTCGCTTTCCTTGCCTCATTTTTTTTATTTTGGTAGGAAGAGTTTTTGAGAAACCTTTCATCATCTTAGAATTAGGTGCTCAGAAAGATAGGTGGGTAATGGAGCAAGCTTTTCTTGGACATTTCAGGTCAGTGTTACACGGTTTTTTTTGGCCGTTTCTCCAGTTTCCTTGACTGAATTGTGCTCATTCTGGTATAGTTTGTGCGATCTCTTCTCCCTGCACAAGTCAGTGGACAAAGCTGTTCCTGACCGTTAAAGGTGATGACGTCACAAGATGGAACCGTGGATAAAGCGGGACGTATTTTTCCAGATAGTAATCAAAGGGTTTGAGACAAAAAAAAAAAAAAAAAAAAAAAAAAAAATTTTGGAAAAACTCTCCTTGGGGTCCCCCGTGCTACTTTCGATCCAAAGAGGGAGAGATTAATCGGTCCCTGAGCCATACGTGATTAACCCTTGACTACGGCAGCTCCTTCTATTAGTGTAATAAAAACTAGGCATAGTCTATAGTTCTGAATTTTTTTCCTTGTTCTTGTTCATGTGGTAAGCAGAGTTAATACAGAACGCATGCGCATTCGTAAAATACGTATTAACCCTTTGGCTACTAGAGATTTGGCCGAAAAACACGTTTTGAAGCTAGTTGAGGGGTTTTTTGGTCACTGTCGTGCTTGTTTAAGAGTTAAACCTGCCTACAAACCCGTTTCCAGGTTGTACACTCCGCGGCCTTTTCAGCCAGGTGCAAAATAAGCGCTTTCAAAGTTCGGCATGCGCAGAAAGCAAAACTCCGACATAGTTTTTGGGTTTAAAAGTAGCACAACACTTTCGACTTTCACTTTTCGCTTTCTCTCCTTCCCTCTCTTTTCGCTTTCCTTGCCTCATTTTTTTTATTTTGGTAGGAAGAGTTTTTGAGAAACCTTTCATCATCTTAGAATTAGGTGCTCAGAAAGATAGGTGGGTAATGGAGCAAGCTTTTCTTGGACATTTCAGGTCAGTGTTACACGGTTTTTTTTGGCCGTTTCTCCAGTTTCCTTGACTGAATTGTGCTCATTCTGGTATAGTTTGTGCGATCTCTTCTCCCTGCACAAGTCAGTGGACAAAGCTGTTCCTGACCGTTAAAGGTGATGACGTCACAAGATGGAACCGTGGATAAAGCGGGACGTATTTTTCCAGATAGTAATCAAAGGGTTTGAGACAAAAAAAAAAAAAAAAAAAAAAAAAAAAATTTGAAAAACTCTCCTTGGGGTCCCCCGTGCTACTTTCGATCCAAAGAGGGAGAGATTAATCGGTCCCTGAGCCATACGTGATTAACCCCTTGACTACGGCAGCTCCTTCTATTAGTGTAATAAAAACTAGGCATAGTCTATAGTTCTGAATTTTTTTCCTTGTTCTTGTTCATGTGGTAAGCAGAGTTAATACAGAACGCATGCGCATTCGTAAAATACGTATTAACCCTTTGGCTACTAGAGATTTGGCCGAAAAACACGTTTTGAAGCTAGTTGAGGGGTTTTTTGGTCACTGTCGTGCTTGTTTAAGAGTTAAACCTGCCTACAAACCCGTTTCCAGGTTGTACACTCCGCGGCCTTTTCAGCCAGGTGCAAAATAAGCGCTTTCAAAGTTCGGCATGCGCAGAAAGCAAAACTCCGACATAGTTTTTGGGTTTAAAAGTAGCACAACACTTTCGACTTTCACTTTTCGCTTTCTCTCCTTCCCTCTCTTTTCGCTTTCCTTGCCTCATTTTTTTTATTTTGGTAGGAAGAGTTTCTGAGAAACCTTTCATCATCTTAGAATTAGGTGCTCAGAAAGATAGGTGGGTAATGGAGCAAGCTTTTCTTGGAGATTTCAGGTCAGTGTTACACGGTTTTTTTTGGCCGTTTCTCCAGTTTCCTTGACTGAATTGTGCTCATTCTGGTATAGTTTGTGCGATCTCTTCTCCCTGCACAAGTCAGTGGACAAAGCTGTTCCTGACCGTTAAAGGTGATGACGTCACAAGATGGAACCGTGGATAAAGCGGGACGTATTTTTCCAGATAGTAATCAAAGGGTTTGAGACAAAAAAAAAAAAAAAAAAAAAAAAAAAATTTTGGAAAAACTCTCCTTGGGGTCCCCCGTGCTACTTTCGATCCAAAGAGGGAGAGATTAATCGGTCCCTGAGCCATACGTGATTAACCCCTTGACTACGGCAGCTCCTTCTATTAGTGTAATAAAAACTAGGGATAGTCTATAGTTCTGAATATTTTTCCTTGTTCTTGTTCATGTGGTAAGCAGAGTTAATACAGAACGCATGCGCATTCGTAAAATACGTATTAACCCTTTGGCTACTAGAGATTTGGCCGAAAAACACGTTTTGAAGCTAGTTGAGGGGTTTTTTGGTCACTGTCGTGCTTGTTTAAGAGTTAAACCTGCCTACAAACCCGTTTCCAGGTTGTACACTCCGCGGCCTTTTCAGCCAGGTGCAAAATAAGCGCTTTCAAAGTTCGGCATGCGCAGAAAGCAAAACTCCGACATAGTTTTTGGGTTTAAAAGTAGCACAACACTTTCGACTTTCACTTTTCGCTTTCTCTCCTTCCCTCTCTTTTCGCTTTCCTTGCCTCATTTTTTTTATTTTGGTAGGAAGAGTTTCTGAGAAACCTTTCATCATCTTAGAATTAGGTGCTCAGAAAGATAGGTGGGTAATGGAGCAAGCTTTTCTTGGACATTTCAGGTCAGTGTTACACGGTTTTTTTTGGCCGTTTCTCCAGTTTCCTTGACTGAATTGTGCTCATTCTGGTATAGTTTGTGCGATCTCTTTTCCCTGCACAAGTCAGTGGACAAAGCTGTTCCTGACCGTTAAAGGTGATGACGTCACAAGCTGGGACCGTGGATAAAGCGGGACGTATTTTTCCAGATAGTGTAATCAAAGGGTTTGAGACAAAAAAAAAAAAAAAAAAAAATTTTGGAAAAACTCTCCTTGGGGTCCCCCGTGCTACTTTCGATCCAAAGAGGGAGAGATTAATCGGTCCCTGAGCCATACGTGATTAACCCCTTGACTACGGCAGCTCCTTCTATTAGTGTAATAAAAACTAGGGATAGTCTATAGTTCTGAATTTTTTTCCTTGTTCTTGTTCATGTGGTAAGCAGAGTTAATACAGAACGCATGCGCATTCGTAAAATACGTATTAACCCTTTGGCTACTAGAGATTTGGCCGAAAAACACGTTTTGAAGCTAGTTGAGGGGTTTTTTGGTCACTGTCGTGCTTGTTTAAGAGTTAAACCTGCCTACAAACCCGTTTCCAGGTTGTACACTCCGCGGCCTTTTCAGCCAGGTGCAAAATAAGCGCTTTCAAAGTTCGGCATGCGCAGAAAGCAAAACTCCGACATAGTTTTTGGGTTTAAAAGTAGCACAACACTTTCGACTTTCACTTTTCGCTTTCTCTCCTTCCCTCTCTTTTCGCTTTCCTTGCCTCATTTTTTTTAATTTTTCCAACTCGCTGGGCATTTTTGTAGGAAGAGTTTCTGAGAAACCTTTCATCATCTTAGAATTAGGTGCTCAGAAAGATAGGTGGGTAATGGAGCAAGCTTTTCTTGGACATTTCAGGTCAGTGTTACACGGTTTTTTTTGGCCGTTTCTCCAGTTTCCTTGACTGAATTGTGCTCATTCTGGTATAGTTTGTGCGATCTCTTTTCCCTGCACAAGTCAGTGGACAAAGCTGTTCCTGACCGTTAAAGGTGATGACGTCACAAGATGGGACCGTGGATAAAGCGGGACGTATTTTTCCAGATAGTGTAATCAAAGGGTTTGAGACAAAAAAAAAAAAAAAAAAAATTTTGCAAAAACTCTCCTTGGGGTCCCCCGTGCTACTTTCGATCCAAAGAGGGAGAGATTAATCGGTCCCTGAGCCATACGTGATTAACCCCTTGACTACGGCAGCTCCTTCTATTAGTGTAATAAAAACTAGGGATAGTCTATAGTTCTGAATTTTTTTCCTTGTTCTTGTTCATGTGGTAAGCAGAGTTAATACAGAACGCATGCGCATTCGTAAAATACGTATTAACCCTTTGGCTACTAGAGATTTGGCCGAAAAACACGTTTTGAAGCTAGTTGAGGGGTTTTTTGGTCACTGTCGTGCTTGTTTAAGAGTTAAACCTGCCTACAAACCCGTTTCCAGGTTGTACACTCCGCTGCCTTTTCAGCCAGGTGCAAAATAAGCGCTTTCAAAGTTCGGCATGCGCAGAAAGCAAAACTCCGACATAGTTTTTGGGTTTAAAAGTAGCACAACACTTTCGACTTTCACTTTTCGCTTTCTCTCCTTCCCTCTCTTTTCGCTTTCCTTGCCTCATTTTTTTTATTTTGGTAGGAAGAGTTTCTGAGAAACCTTTCATCATCTTAGAATTAGGTGCTCAGAAAGATAGGTGGGTAATGGAGCAAGCTTTTCTTGGACATTTCAGGTCAGTGTTACACGGTTTTTTTTGGCCGTTTCTCCAGTTTCCTTGACTGAATTGTGCTCATTCTGGTATAGTTTGTGCGATCTCTTTTCCCTGCACAAGTCAGTGGACAAAGCTGTTCCTGACCGTTAAAGGTGATGACGTCACAAGATGGGACCGTGGATAAAGCGGGACGTATTTTTCCAGATAGTGTAATCAAAGGGTTTGAGACAAAAAAAAAAAAAAAAAAAAATTTTGGAAAAACTCTCCTTGGGGTCCCCCGTGCTACTTTCGATCCAAAGAGGGAGAGATTAATCGGTCCCTGAGCCATACGTGATTAACCCCTTGACTACGGCAGCTCCTTCTATTAGTGTAATAAAAACTAGGGATAGTCTATAGTTCTGAATTTTTTTCCTTGTTCTTGTTCATGTGGTAAGCAGAGTTAATACAGAACGCATGCGCATTCGTAAAATACGTATTAACCCTTTGGCTACTAGAGATTTGGCCGAAAAACACGTTTTGAAGCTAGTTGAGGGGTTTTTTGGTCACTGTCGTGCTGTTTTTAAAAAAGTCCAGGCAGAGGATGGTCTTTCTGGTGCATTGTGCGACACTTGTCACAAAAGGCTGGAATCAATCTGGAAAAAATTTGCCATTTCAGCAAAGGACTTGTTGAAAAGGAGACATCCCCTTTACCCTTTGAAACCGAGGCAAGATGCAGAAACTGCTTGTCACAGTGACATGGGAAAAGGTTATAGGATTCCCTTTGAAAATGTACCAATTAAGCCAATTGCAATAATATTGATGTGTTGTCCTGGAGAGTTAAAAAGTCTCGATGAGGAAAGCACCCAAACACCAAAATTAAGTTGCCACTGCTTTCCAAAATCAAGCAAAGGAACATGTGTCAAGGTATACACAATTCCAATAATTGTGTGTACATACACACTCTGTATGTTGATGTAGAAGCACATGTTTTATTATACTGACAGTGTACTAGAAAATGAAATTCTCCATTGTTGTAATGGCATATCCTTAAGTTTCAAGTTTTTTTCCGTTGAGAATTTAAACGCGTTATAAGACTTTGTATGGGAAATCAAATATCGTCGATTATAAAGCCTAAAAAATGCTTAATTTAACTTTCATTCAATAAAATGAATCAAAATGACTTACCTCTGGTGTATTCTTGTGCCTTTTGGAGCTTATTTTACAGTTTCGGGAAGTCGGTGTTTTCAATGTTCTAAGAACATTGAAAACACCGTCTTAGAACATTGAAAACACCGACTTCCCGAAACTGTAAAATAAGCTCCAAAAGGCACAAGAATATACCAGAGGTGAGTCATTTTGATTCATTTTATTGAATGAAAGTTAAATTGAGCATTTTTTAGGCTTTATAATCGACGATATTTGATTTCCCATACAAAGTCTTATAACGCGTTTAAATTCTCAACGGCTGTCTGTAGTGACGCGAGCTTGGGCTGCCTATGGTAAGAACTTGTCCCCAGGGGCTCTTCTCGCCCTACTATGTTTTTCTTCGTCGCCATTTTCTTTCGCCCGTTTTCACTTTCCCTTGCCTCCGCGATCTGCCCCTGGGTCTCCGAGGATGTCCCATAAATTGAAGGCGAATGTTTAACAATGATTTCTTTAATATCTACATCTTGAATTTTTATCCTAATTAAATAATCACGAGAATTGAATAAAGAGCAAATCAACGCCTGTATCAGACTAAGGTTGTGTTCTATTGGGATCAACCGTTTCTACCGCAACCGGTTTCGGTTGAAGCGGTTGAGGTTTCCCAATAGAACACTTTTTCAACCGTTTTCGGTTGAAGCGCGGTAACTCCTGGGAATAGTTATTACCAGACTTCTCAGCGTTGACAAGTTGGCAAGAACCCGCGGCCAACATTAAATGGCCCGCGTAATCGACAGCGGTTGCTGCCAATGCTTTTTCAACCGTTTCAACCTTAGTTTGATGCCGGTTGAAAAAGTTGATCAACCAAATCAACCGAAAACGGTTTTTTCCCAATAGAACACGAAAAAACCCAACCAACTAAAAACGGTTGATCCCAATAGAACACAACCTAAATGTTGTTAACTCTCTTTGCTACAACTTTTTGTCGTTTCTCCTCGAAATAGCGGAGGACAACAACCGGAAGTGAGGGTTTCTCCTTAACTCGCCTCGACGCTACCAAATTTGTATTGCCACGTTCTTTTACTCCAAGTAAGATGATATTCTTGAGATATTAAAGCGGAGACCGAGATTGAAGTCGACTTCCGGTTGCCGTCTGTGGCAAACAAAAGGCCTGCAATCCTAAACAAATTGATTGGGACGCTTCAACCTTTTTAAGCAATTATGGGATGCAAAATATATTTCAAGGTAAAACTGGTCTTTCCATACTCCCCTTCTTCCCACCCTCCCCCCCCCCCCCCCACATCAATGTTGAACGTTCTCAGCGCGCTCCATTATTTCTTCTCATGACACGACCTCGTTTGGGGCCAACATTGACTGGGGGGAGGGGGGGGGGGGAGAATGAGATGGCAAACAGAGAGAGTGACGCGCGTTGTAGTGTCCCAAATAATTTGTCTAGGATTGTGGGTCTGTTCCTGAAATAAATAACTCATTAGCCTCGGTGCAATCCTTTGAAAACAGGAAACCGAATAGTTTTATAACGTCATCTCGGGAACAGACCCGTGCTACTTACTGGCCAAGATCAACTGTGAAATGTCGAGGAGAAAAGCAAAATATATGATATGCATGGCCTTGAGATACGAGTTTCCGGTAAAAAACACGGTAACGTTAGGGTGACTTTAAGGAGCTTCAACGGAAGTTTCTTTCCGTATGATAGTTTAATTTAGACAGGGGCTACATGTCTTCTTTAAATTGAAGTACAAAACTAAGGCAACGAATGAAAAAACGATCATCTGAAATGCAAGTCTCGTCCTCAGTCTTCCTACGGGTGAACTGGGAATAAAATTAAGGAGAGTGACCTGGAACGACTTTGGTTGATAGGAGTGTTTCCTTTCACTTCAGGCTACATGAAGTAACCAACTCCTTCAAAGACGATAGGCTTAGAAGAATGACTTGACGAGTCCGGATTGTTCGCTTCCTGCCGTTACAAAAGATTTCAAGTAAGACAAACGAGACCAGCAGTTTAAATTTACCACTTCTACCCACTAACAGCCGTGCATACGGAACCCACGCCCGCAATGTGCGCGCTAGTCAAAACCGTGCTATCCTATCAATCCTTTGAACTTTTACCGCAAACGGTGCACTTCTGTGCGTAAACGACGGTGTTGTCGATCTACCCTGTCGAGAGGACTTCATCAAAGTCTTTTTTCGCGAAGTTAATGGAATACCGGACTGGATTCGTCTCAAATTAGTAAGAAAAAGCTTAAATAACAGCCGAAGCACAACAGCTGACTTTCGAATCGCCGCTCGCTGGCAACCATGTTTGGCACCAAAGTTTTTTGATAAAAAAGTTGCCGCAAAATCTTTTAAATGGTTTTCTGGCCCTTTACGGATAGCACAGTTTTTCCAGCTCGCTGAATTCTGATTGGTCAATCTAAATTTCAGTAGCTCTCACGGTGTGAAAGTAATAAGTAGTAATCCAGAGATGGATGCTAAGACTTTAGTACTGAAGATCAGCGCTAATTCCTTGATGACATGGTGCATTTATCTGTCAGCTTCTGAAGTCGTTACAGCAGCATGTAGTTATTAAATGTTCAAACATCCTTTGAGTGGTGTAAAGTAGTCCAATACGGATGATCGCATTTGGCCTCAAACCTCCCGCATTACGTTCGGTGCGTTCTTCAGATAAGCCTGGGAACGAGACCCAATTGCAATATATATTAAAAACGTTTGAAAAATTCGTTGAAAAGATTCCCTCTATTGCTGACCATTAAGCTCCAGTATACTCTCTTTGATTTTCTGCGTCGCTTTGCTTGCATTAGGAATGATGTATCTCTCTGTCTCTAAAACCTCAATATTCTCTCCATCGCATGTTCCATATTTAAATGTTATTAAGTCCGGGTGTTTTCTCTTTGATGTGATTTTTACTATTGAGGTCAGATGGTGTCTGTTTTGAATGTGCGCCCAGCCGTCTCTCTTAGGAATCTCCCGTAAAATAAACAACTGAACCGCTGTCAGGAGAATGTAACTGCAAATGGAAGACATACAATCAAATTACGTAGGTTTATTGAATTGTGTCGAAAGTAATTTCGCAATTCTAATGATTAAGAATTTGTAAACTTGACCCAGAATAGGACGTGCAACGCAAATGCAAAGACACGCGGAAGCCCAAACACAAGCAACGTTCACACGTAAAACGCAAAGGCAAAGAGGCTAAGTCACGCAGGCGTAGTTGGAGTATTAATTTTTAACAAAGGGGGGGGGGGGGGGGGGGGGGGGGCGGGAGGCTGACGCCATCTTGGTTTCAGCTTCAATCGAGGTGGTGTGGAACTGGTATTGTTACCTTGCAATTACACTCGAGTTTGCGCTGCCTCGGTTTACAAGCAGGCTTCTGAGGCAAGCGTTATAGAGACTTAGCATCGCGTTCATTGCTGATTCCGGCGAATTTCTTGCCTGTTGTCTACAGATATCAAGAGGCAAGTGAGAATGACAGAACTTATTTCATAGCTACTGACATTTATCCACGAAAATCATAATGAATAAAATTCGTACTGATTCTAATTGTAGCCAATGAGGAATACAAACGACAAAAATTCACTGTAAAGAGATATCGTTCGTCCAATAAGCAACACGAACGACGAAATTTCACTAGTGATGGATGAACGTATCGAATGGAAAGTCATCCGAAAGCCGTTGCACAAAAACCACGCGCTTTGAAAAATGGCTGAAGAAAGGTTTGCTTTTCGTGCGTTAGCACTTGTGTTTGCGGTGGGCTAGTTTACACAAGTATTACCCCCTTGTGCCCCGGTTTCATCGTGTCACGGCCCATGCACATATTTGCAAAGCGTCGGAACTCTGTAAAGAGCATAATTCCCAATGAATGAACCCTTAGGTTATTCAGTATGTAAGGTACCTTTGTACTAGCTGTCCATTGCGTACAATTTGATGACATCTATAGGATGATATAACATCTTTGCGATGCAGCCATGTTTTGATATTGATGGCTTCCTTTCTTGTTTCTTCCTCTGAGCTGGTACTGTAATTGTCTGCGTTCAAAAAGGAGGCAGTGTTGTCCAGCGGTTATGGTGATAGATTCCCGCGGGTTCTTTAGCTAGGGAACTACCTACTTATTAACCAAGAGTGAGGTCTACCGAACGCTCGAGGGTAATAAGTTGTTTATTATATGGCTTTATAGTTGATTCCTTCACATCCGGTAGTTCTCGCATAATTTCGAGACAAATGATTAAAATTTGGAAAAGGTCAACGGCCAAACAAATACAGAAAAGTTCCAAGTTTTGATTTTAATTTGGATAATTCGAAATCAGCCAGTGGGAAATTACGGTAAAATAATGCCCCAGCACTTAGCCAATGAGGGCGCTTGTTATATCAGCAACGAGCAGTGGCCATATAATAAAACATCATAATCGTCTTTGTGGCCTTCAGCCGAGTAAAATGCTATGCTGATTGGGGAGACGACAAATCCAATAAAAATCGAAGCAGAAGAAATAAGATCAAAGGTCGTTTTTTTGTGACAGGGAAAACCGGAGTACCCGAAGAAAAAGCTCTAGGAGCAATGAGAGAACCAACAAACTCAACCAGGGTCACATTGGTGGAGAGCGCTCTTACCACTACACCAATTCTCGTAAGTAGGTCCTTTACTCGATTCAGAGACAACCAACTTTATAATTTATAAAATACCTCCTTCATCCTCATCATCGATGCTAAACACGGGTTGAACATTTCTGTAGAGTTTGCTTTGTTTGTCTTTATCACTGACATGTCTGCGAAGCGTTAAATAAAGTTAAAACGAGTCATTAGAGCGACTAGTAAGGCAAGTAATTTCTCGACCAGTTTCGGCTTCCACAGAGATTCTGTATTGCGTTGACTACAAATGGCAATCCCCTGGCTGAAATTGCTTTTGGCCAAAAGTCAAAAACTTAGTTGATTTTAGCGCATTTCTTGCCTGTAAGCTAACAGATATCAAACAACCTCCCAAACAGGAAAAACAAGTTAGAATAAAAAGACTTTTCATGCTTTAATGACAGAAGCATGCAGTTTGCCGTTTCACTAGCATGCGAGCAAGCTTTCTCGAGGGGGTGGGTGTGGGGTGTGGGGTGGGGGCGAGGGAGGCAAGAGGGGAAAGAGAGCTTGCACAGGACTCCCACACATTTTAACACCGCCCCGAGTACTCCTCTTTCCTCCCCAACCCCTCCTACCCCTCCCCCCCGGCTACCGTTCTGGCCCCAGTTGTTCAAACGATGGATAGCGCTATCCACCGGATAAATCACTATCCATTGGATAGTGCAATTGGTTTCGCTATGACTTATCCACTGGATAGTGATTTATCCGGCGGATAGCGCTATACATCGTTTGAACAACTGGGGCCAGAACGTTATGCTAAATCTCACTATTACGCTTGGTCAAAATCTCGATAGACGTTCTCGTTCTCTATTACGATTGGTCAAAGATCTCGACAGTCGTTCTCGTGTCCGAACTATGTAGTAAATAACATGTCACAGGTCTGATTAACTCCTTTTGGGGCAACGCGAATTTTCACTAGCATATCATAAAATACCTCTCCACAGGTTGATGTGACTCGGCAATGTATTTTCCTAGTTTCTCTCTGACGTGTGTGCCTGACTTGATGGCTGAAGACAGCATACTGACCAGACCACCCTGAAAACAATATAAGACAGGGCTACACTACTGAAGAGCTGAGGGCGTTTAATTAAGCAAGTAGCCCACGAAGCTGGCGGTATTGTTGGCGCGGAGAATGGGGAGAGGCGCTGTCCATTCTCCGCCCGGTTTCCGTCCGAGACTGAAAAACTCCCTAATTAACAGAAACAGGCGGTTTTCCAATGGGGAGAATAATGTTCAGCTAAAAAATATAGTGGCAGTCAGGAGCTAACATTGTAAGATAATGGTTTAAGACTGACTATTTTTGATGTTTCGTGCTTGAGACTTCAATAGTACACGTGATTCAAAAAGCAGCACTTCGAAGGCGGGCTGAGAAAAATTCCGCGTGAACAATTTTTTTTTTGAAGCCTGGAGGTCAATAAAGGATCCGCAATCTGGAAATGACCTCACTGCCATCGGTTTTGATTGGTTTACTGTATTGTCTCCATCCTTTTTGATTGGCCAAAGTAATTACTTTGGTTTTGGTTTTACGACAATCGATTGAAACTGTCTCTATACCACAAAGACTAGACCACAACACTGTCATAACCATGTCCTTCCCAGATGAACGGAAAGTATCAAGCCGTGAGTTTGCTTGTCATATGACTTACTCTATGATCTACTGGGCTTTTCTCCTCTCTTGACAGTTCTTGAAGACCCTGGAAATGAAACAAAACATTTTGATCCAAATTTCGCTCACTTCAGCTTATTCAATATTATCAAAGTAATGATAACAATGAACTGCACACTGGAAGTTAGCAAAAGCTAGTCAATGTGAACAGTGCCTTTAACCCATTGACTCCTGGGGGTTCCCCATTGACGAGTAAAATTGTCTGGTGTTAGACAGAGTAAAATACTAAGTCAGGAAGGTTTAGCCCGGTGTAGGCGTCAAAGGGTAAAGTAACATATAATAATAACAAGAAAAAAGGAGCAAGGTTAAGTTAAATTTAAGATTTTCGTAAAAGAGAAAGTTTATTCAAAATTGTTTAAGGAGTTAATTAACATTATCAAATGGCCTGTACGGCCCCGCGTGCGCTTTCAATGCAAAACTGTTGGGAAAATGCCCGGCTGAGGGATGTATGCATTAGCGCAAGCAGGGCCGGAAAAAGCCGTACGGCCCTACTAGGAAGACATACTGCTCCGTGCGATGCACTTTTAGGGGATTTCGTCGCTTTTAAACATCCAAGTAATTTACAGCCAGAAAAGCAAATGCAAACAACATATTAGATAAATTTTCTGTGCAGATTTTTGTTTTTTTATTTTGTCCTAACTTCACCTTCTGACTGCTCTTAAATAGTGTAAAGAGCCTATATGATAAAATGCTTATTGACTGAGTTTAGGTCGGGCCGGACAGGAAAATATTTGGCCCTCGGTCATGCGCTCGGTCCATACGCCAGGACCTCAGGCCAAATATTTTCCCGTCCCACTCAGTGAATAAGTACATAGTTTAAAAGCAAAGAAAAATAATTTTGTGTAGCATGTATGCAACTATTGCAAGTTCCCAAAAACAGAATTCTTAACTCTCAAGATTTGCATTAGAGTAGAACAGTAATTTTAACTGAAGTTAAAATGCAGTTTAACTGAGTTAACAACTAGGAGTGACTGCAGTCAGTTGTTATCAGTGGTTTTGTTATATTTGTGCATGTGTTGGATTCCTCGTGCTTTGTGTGGTACAGCTTATTCATTGGTGTGGCGTGAAGAAGCACACAACATCCACTTAGTAAGGCACTTGTTAACTGATGGATTCTACTCTTAACCTTTGCCAAGCCACAAATAGCAGTAGCACATAACTCACATCAGTGTCTGAAAAAGCCTCTGGATTGCATACAATGCAGGTGCTAGGGGAGTGATCTGCCAGTCCTGATGATAAGTCGTCTGACAACAAGTCATGGAGTGCTGGTATTTTACAACAAGGAAAGTAACACATCCATCAGCATGATGAGGTAAATAATAATAATAATAATAACAATAATAATAATAATAATAATAATAATAATAATAATAATAATAACAAAAATAACAACAACAAACAATAACAACTGGTCAATTGCTATACATTCAAATACCGACAAAACTGCTTATAAAGATTTATCAGGTTCTTCTGCACCCAATGCAAAAGCATGTGGCTGGGATTAAGAGTCAAAGACAACAAGCTACGTTTTGTGGTAGTAGTTTTTGGCCTTGTATATTGAAACGTTTCCTATTGCTAGAGTTTGTATTGGCCCTTCTTCCAAAGGCAAAAAAGTCTCTTCGAACAACGCTCTACACTATAAAAAGGATTTTTTTCCATCTTTTTGAATGCAAAAAATTCTAATAGGCCCTCCTAATTCAAAGGAGTATATTTCCTTTCCAAATTACATAACCATATGTTATTTTATGACACACACAAAAAAATAATGTTAATAATATTACTTGTGACAAGTTGTTATGCAAACTTACCAAGATATCCCCCACATGCAATACTGACATACTTTGATTTTTTCTGAAGAAAGAAAAGCATATAAAAACATTATTAACCAAGCAGTTGGTAATCCCTGGTTCAACTTCTTGGCTGCAATTGTAGATAGCCAACTGTTTTGTTGTTGTGTTGTGTCGTTTCGCTGATTGTGTCTCATTGGCCCTGAAAAGACCCCTATGGGGAGTAGTCAATTAAGTGTAGGTATTTAAGTATCTATTTATATTAATGCCTCACATGATTGGCCTTGAAGAAACCATGGTAACTTGCTTGTATCAAATGAGTTGATAGAAGTCATACGGAGTAGGGGTGGTGCAGCGGTGACAGCACTCACCTCCCACCAATGTGACCTGGGTTCAATTCCCAGATGCAGTGTCATATGTGGGTTGAGTTTGTTGGTTCTCTACTCTGCACTGAGAGGTTCCTCTCTGGGTACTCCGGTTTTCTCTTTTCCTTGAAAACCAATGTTTTCATCTGATTTGAGTTGATTTCTATGTACATTCCCTAACTTGTTGGTAAAGTCATCTTGCAATAATTTTCACTTCTTTCCATTCTTTTGGTTTATCAACAATATATTAATCCTTTGCTAAGAAGATTTCCTGCACAAGCCTCCACTCTAGGCTTGTTCCAGTCCAACGACAAGGACATGAAACTGGCGTATTACAATTCCTAAACCTGTCCCCAATTTGTACATACATACATATTTATTAATATAGAGGATGCTGAAAGGTCAAATGGGTCAGACAGGAGTACATTTAAAGGCTACCTGTAAGAGCCTGACATATAAAGCTTCTTGGAAAATACTTAGGTTGACTATCACCATCGTCCTGGCAAGAATTGGGTTTAAAAATAACTATTCCAAAGACTTGGTGCGTGGGCAACTTGGTTATGGTAATGAATCTGATCAAACCAGCTTAATTAGGCCTAAGGTTAGCTTTAATGAACGTTTAGGATACTACATGTATCTGTATTGGCAAAACAATGACTTGTGACCTGTTTTTTGTACCTGCCCAAATTGCCCTAGGTTGAAACAAAATGACCTAGTTTGGTTGCATATTAACCTTAGGAATAACATGACCTGCAACACATGCATCAGTTGACTGTTGGCCGACAGGTCAGTCATCAACAATCTTTGAGGTTCCTATCATGCATTGGTAATGTATTGGTGGCGTGTTGGTGCCGTGTTGGTAGCGTGCTGGTGACCAATTTTCTTAGATGACTTTTCACCTTGTAACTTGCCAGGTTGTCGTCTTTTTGGTAAATTCCTGGTTTCCTTACTAGCTCCACCAACCTTCAAAGCTCATGCCTGATTTATTATCATTATTACCCTAAGAAAACATCATGAAACAGGGGTTACCTGAAGGAAGTTAGCGATGACCATATGAACATACTGATCTTCCTCTTCACGTCCTGAACCCATAAAACACAGATGTTCCCCACTTGCAGCTGAACCAGCTTCGATAGACTGCTGTTGGGTTGCAAACAACGCATTGGCAGCTGTAGCAAATTCTGATGGAGCTTGTAACATCTAATGTAGAACAAGCAAATTTCTTCTTGGTTTAAATATAATTTTTCTTTGTATAATACCGGTATTCATTATATCATAATCTGAATTAACAGTTTGAAAAATGTTGAACCAAATATAAATTTCAACCATACCATGTGTATGCAGCATACTGTGCAATCTGGAGTCAAGGTTAAAGCACAATAGCTCAATAATTGATTTTTATGGCAATTTGTACCAATCGGAATTTCAATAATTTGGTCGAAGTGTCTTATTTGGGGGAGCCAAGTTACCTTACAATTTTATGATCACATATTTTTCTGACACACTTTTGTCTGTTTCAAAAACTCAAAAAAATGTAGGCAAACATTTTGCAAACAAAATATTTCCAAAATACACATGCACTGGAGGCTTAATGCCTCAGGATAAGCAGGAGGTTCATGTAGGGCTGGTCACACAGAACATTAACCAGGTATCAACACTTTATTGAGTACATGGTTGGAAAAGTGGCAAGGGCACTTGCCTTCCACCTAAGTGTTGTGAGTTTCACTTCCCAAACAGGCATCATTTGTGGTTTGGTTCTCCACTTTTCTTCCCTGCAGCGTATTTCACTTTTTGCTCTCATGACGAAAACTTAATGATTGCTTTTTTCTGGAGGGTGTAAACTGCAAGTTGCAGGTCAATGTTTCACCAAAGCTAAAACAACCCAACCCTTTCCTCATGACAACATTAGGCCTAAACACTGTGCTTTAGATAATGTCTAAATCTAAGGTTAGCATTATTTTTGTAAAGGTTTGGGTTGTTTCAGTTATGGTAAAACAATGACCTACAATTACTGCAACCTGCTCTTTACACCCTCTGGATTTGTTCTGCTTTAATTTGGTATGATATAATATAATTTAGAGCCTCTGCTATCAAAGGAGCACTTGTGCTTGAGACTTGAATGATGAGATCATTATAAAGTCATTAGGGACCATTGAAAAAGATTACATTTTTTAATTTATGTCCAACAGCCTTGCTAAATATTCTTACCAAATTAGCATCCAAGTGAAATGCAGTAGGAAGATGGCCACTGTTATATTGGTCTGCAGGCCGGCAGTCTACCACAAAGAATCTAACACCATCCTTCTGGAAAATTGTAGGAGGTCACACAAATATAGAAAATTAAAACAAAGGATAGCCTGGCCACTTAGAAGTAAGCAGTTTCTTTATTTTGTTTTTCTTCTTATTAAAAACTGGTAAAAGCAAGACCCCGGGTACTGAATGGTCCCTTCAAATTTTAAAGTGCTTGCAAAAATTTGGCCGTTGCACCATTTCCTCGCTAATTTTAGACAAGTGCTTGCTTGCTCATGCTCATACAATTTTTGCAATTGCTTATATGCTTGAATTCTTGTTGAAATTTGCTCCTACATGTACCATTGCTCGAAAGTTCACAAATCGTTCTTTGTCAAGGTTTTGGTACAGAAATAATGCTTTACTACGAAGAACTGAAACCCTTTCAAACTACCGGTACTCATGTTTTGCTATGCATAGTAGGTGCACTTCAATAAAAAAAGCAGCGTAGTGGAAAACCCCCTCAGTCAACGAATAACATTGAGTTGCATTAGACAGGGTAAAATCTGTCACGTCTCACTGCCAGGGGTCAAAGGTTAATTTCCCCTTTATTCTCTCTATCTCCTTAGTTGAGTTTTCTATTCCATCAGTAGCTCCACTTATGTCCATGGTCAACTCCTTTTTCTTCACCTCAATATGTTTGATATCATAACTGATGCTTGTACTTCTCTGGAGACGCTTAGTGAATTTAATTATACAACATTTACCATACACCAATCAGGATGTGTTACTTACTTTTCCTGACTGATTCACCTCGACAAGTTCAGAGATGGAAACAGGTAAACACAGAGCCTGAGAGAGGCTGTTGGAATTTATTGTCTTGATACCAAATAGTTGGTTATAATAGTCCTGTAAAATAGAAGTATACAAGTTGGCCATTTTCCCTTTCCATTGAACCATCAGTTACCTGGTGCTTTTGAAAAGAAAACTTAAGCAATTCACTGGTGTTGCTTTAGCATTTGATTGGCTGACAATAAGGAAGGTAATCTTTTAAGGCAATCAATCTGCTTAGTAATAATGAGAACAAAGCAACCACACAAGTGTCTGTTTTTGTGTTTCACACTTTAAAGTAGTTTCAGAATAAAACTGAAAAAATTTGTATTAAAAATAGAGAAGAGGAAACCCACCTTTCTAAAGGATTGTGGTGTTCTTGAAGCATAGTATTGTGCTAAAGAACATAAGTCTTCAATGTCGTCTTCTTCCAGTTGTAGAGGAATCGAAGATATTGTTTCTGATGAACAGAAGCAACAAAGAAGAAGAGTAAAATGACTTGTTTAAATAATAATACATTAGCAAAACATAATTAAGCAAAAATTATTGCTCAGCCAACTCAACAAGTTGGGACGTTGAAACATATACAAAAGCAGTAGGCCATTTCCAAGTTGCTGTTTGTAAGTCATGAGCCCCTATCACATAGCATTAAGGTGGCTGTCACATGAATAAGCATTGAAAATAGAAAGGAAAGGAAAGAGAAGCCGGCAAAATGGAATCTCCGCAATTTATGCTGCGAGACGAAACACCTGACAGTACGATGCACCCAAGATATGGATCCCTGAATCCTATCTTACTTTATTAATTAACCAGGTGCCAAAGACTTAAATCAGCTTTCTGTCATTTACTTTTAACATATTTAAACAGTCCTCACCAAGTAATTCTGTCTTGTTTTCATGTTCCATCTCAAATAGTGTATCTCTATAATGATTTAGAATAATAATTAATTATTATTGAACAATGTTATTTCTAGGAAAATTACACCAAATACAAATACCATAGTAGTAAAGAGTAATCAATCAATCCTGTAGCATTAAACTTGGTAATGCAAGGGGCCTTGGAGTATGTGTTATTGAAGGGGGGGGGGGGGGGGGTTGAGGAAGGAGGGCTAGGTTTGGGAAAGGATCATGGAAGTGTGAGGAGAGGGGGGAGAGGTTTAGGAGAAAACCACATTGTGGGAAAAAAGAAAGGGGGGGACGACCTATAGCCCCCCAGCCCCTCCCTCTCCAAGGGCCCCTGAATGCTCTCTCCTTTTTGGTAGGAGGAAAAACAAAACAGAAGGAACTGTCTCCAAATAAACAAAAGCTTAGGGTTTTCCAGTGCTGCCAAAAGTAGCTGGCTGCCAGACAAGAGCGGATCATGGATATTTAAGGTAGTAGTACATACATGCAATACATGTATTGGTGGACTTAAAGGGTGCCTATTACAGCTTGGGATAACAACAGAATTGACCAGCAAAAGGTCATTTTAAATGTCAAGGATTGTAGGAGATCTGAGTATTACATGTAGGCGCAACTATGTTGGATAATACTTTAGCACCAATCATCATTAGTTGCACTTAAAATGACTTGACAAAAAAAAATTATGATAACAAAACTAATAATAATAATTATTTTGTTGGTTGTAGTAATCTGACCATCATACCTGCCATTAATGACCATAACAAGCATAAGGAAAAAGACCAAAAAGGGATCAGCTTCCAAGAGGTACAAATCCCAAATGGCTCTCAACACCTCAGATTCACAAGCAACCACAAATAGGCTTCTTAGCTTAAAAATCAAGAAAATTGACAAAATAGATTTGGATATGTTGTACAGTAGATAAAAATTTTCAGACTAGTTTTTTTTACATTCCTTTGTCTTATAGACATTATCATAATCTGAAACTGTGGAAAGTAAAAGTTAACTTGTTTGAAAATTTTTTCACCAAGGACAACATACGACACACACAAAATTAATAAATCTAAAGCACAAACATGTACAGCACAGGTGACTGTTTGATAACATGTTATTTTGATTTTGTCAAATCAGGGTTACATGTACACATTTCCAGAAATAACATTTGGCAAAGAATGTTTCAACATGGTTCTCCTTTATACATATAGCTGGCAACAACCAATGAATTTTTTTTACCTCATCTCAACAGCTCAGTCATTAACAAATAAGCTGTTTAACAACATTCTTTGCTCATGATTTTTAACAAAATTAATCTTGTAATCCTACAGATCTTGGCTAGCCTAACAAAAGTCAACTGAGATAAGCATTGAAAATTCAAATCCTACTTAATGTTGTATTTAATATAAAATGCTTTTTCTAACTTACCCATCGCTGACAATACATGTCAGGCCAGAGTTTCTTCGATTCCAAAAAGGAACACAACTCTGGGTCATGGTATTGTAAGAGAAGTCGGAAGAGATGAAATGGCTTTCCATCGCGTACACAATTTCTGCAATAGACAAAACTATGATAAGTCACCACTTTTACGACTTATGATAAAAATAATATCATTCTTAAAACTTCTCAGAAATATTTGGGCTTTAAAAGAAAGAAAAGAAGAAGGGCTTCTTTTAGGACACCACAGACAGATTATGTCCAGAAATCCACGTATTATTAGTAGCACACCAATAGACCATTTTACAGTTGTCGCTAAGTTATCTGGCTTAACAATGGAAGTGAGGCTGCCAGTAACACTGTTTTGAAGCAAACCTTTTTGCTACTTCAGTTAACATGATAAGATGCGGTGAGGTCTGTATCAATACAAGATCACCGGCAGCCTTGCAGCCATTCACATGCAAGGTCACTGAGCCAACAACTGTAAAATGGCCTATTTTAATAACAGTCACGAAGAGTCGCCAATTACCCTTCAATCCAACTTCAAAATCACTCATGTCTGGGAATACAGACAATTGACACAATGAAGTGTCCCTTAAACTCTGTTCTCTAAAGAAAGATAAACAGCTGCATTTATCCTAACTTAACTAACACAGACAGTTCCCTTATCAGGGGTTTCAATAACTTCTGAAATAGCTGTCCATGATAGCCCATTGAAGGCGGCAGTTTGACAAGTTTATGATAGCATTTTTAGTGAAAATCAAGGCAAACAAGCCAGCGGTGTGAGGCAAAGCAGGCGGCGTTATACCGCCCGTAACCGGCTTCTATTGAAACCCCTGCCTTATAGTAGGAGACAGGTAGCAAACCGTAGACTAAAAAGGACACCTTGTTAAATATCAAAACTCGGCCTTCATCTAATTTCTATCATTTCTGGACATAGGTGATTACAGAAATAGGGGATAGGGTTGTTGCTATGTTGAGAGTACTCGCCAGTGTTGCCAAGGAACAATTTGCAGACTGGAAGTGCAATCTTTGGTTTCAGTTTGTTGATTCTCCACTGTCCTCCATGAGATTTTTCTTAAACCATTCTATTTTCCCCTCTCACAAAGAATCAACAAAATCACTTAGTTTGCTTTCTATCCAATTATCAAAATTTTCAAGAATCTGTTAGTTATGACAATATACAACCATTAAAAGGCAATAGTTACCACTGTTGACTACCATTTTCCACATTTTTCCTTGTTCGAAAAATAAATATCCAGGTGACAGTACTTTGTCCCTTGATTTCTCTACAACAATGTCTAATAAAACATTGTTATTGAACATGAATCTGAGTTTGGCTATACTTCGCAAGTTCTTCTGGGCAATGAATCAATCTTGCAAGTGAAAGCTAAAGTGGAACATGACCACTACATCAGGGCTACATCTCTCAGTTTTTATGCAGGTAGTGATTGTTTTTCAGCAGTTTTGAAGCAGAACTTTTTATGTGTTTCTTCACCCTATTGATTTCATCAGTGATGTTGGATGCCTGCAATAGGGGATCATTGCTGGGTTGTAATGAGAGCTGTATTCTATTGTACCTGGACTTAGTGGAAGCCCCTGGATATGCCAGGTACCCTCCTTCCACTTGAGCGAAGTGGTCAAACAGAACAATCAAGATGTCTGTAAAATCAGCCTCAGCTGATTCCACTTGTTTCTACCTTGAATATTCTCACCAGATTATGTTGTTCACTGTTACTCACCTAGGTATATATTTATAAAGCAAAGCATAAAAGCAATTGTAGACATCATTCATGGGTAGCTCCAACGTCATGAAAGGTGCAAGAACCTCTGTCAAACCACTGGTAGAATGGTATTTTTCATTACGAGATTTGCAATAAAAGGTTATGATGCCTTCCATATCTCTAGCAACCTCTTCTGCTTCATCTTCTGGCAGCCGAAGCTTTGCTATAAAGAGAATAAATAAACCACAGGCATTAGATAGGGGTTAACTAGAATTAATTATTATCAAGTTTCAATAACAAATAATTAACAATAAGAGGAACAATGGTTTTATAAATTTATGCTGTAAATTCAAATGGTTGAGCACTAGTGCTTTACTACTGGGCACTTAACCCTTTCAGCCGCGTGGGGTTCCCCGTTGACGAGTAAAAGGGTCTGGCGTTAGACAGAGTAAAATCTATAAGTGGCACTATTGGGAGTTAAAGGGTTAATGGGGACATAGTTTTTGAGTGAATCTAGCTGTTGTTAACCCTGTCAGCCCAGTGGGGTTCCCTGTTGACAAGTAAAATCGTCTGGCGTTAGACAGAGTAAAATCTATAAGTGGCACTATTGGGAGTGAAAGGGTTAAGCATAGGGAAAATGGAGTACCTACAGAAAAACTCTAAAAAACAGAGTCGAGAACCAACAAACTCAATTCACATATTTACGTTGCCATATCCAGAATTCCAACTTAGTTCAGACTGGTGGAAGGTAAAAGGTTTCGGCCCTACTGCCCCTAAAAGGGAGTGCACAATGCATCTTGACAGAAAGTGAGAACCATGTAGGGGACTTAATGTGTGCTTCCTTGGAAAGTTTGAAATCTAGTCTCTTGGAAATGCTAATTAGTTTTGGCATTTTAACAAAAGGTCTTGTTTTCCTAAAACAGTCCAAACAATGACTTGATCAGACTATACTCTACCTAATTTGTGAATCAGAGACCCCTTGGAAGGAAATTGGAGAGTAAAATTCAGCTGTAGAACATGTTACATTAAGAAGCAACAATATTTTTGTGTAATTATGTTGTTAGGTAAGTGACCTGCAATGATTTTGACAGAATGGTACAATTAATTTTATTGTTAATTTAAGATTTAGTGAAATAAATACGTTTTTGAACAAGCAAAAATCATAATGGTGAATCTAAGATGAACAAAGAGCTTTGTAACTGTTAACATTAATTATGGATAAGCTCAATGATCATAAAAACATCGACTCTACCCATAACCAACACCTCTATGGCTCAAAGACGGTTACTATAGACCATAAGATAACGAAAATTTAGATGACAACTACCTCGATTTCCTCCACCTAACTGTGACAATCGATTAAAATTAACCAAATCAACGCGTCATTAATTTTTTTCGTCTCGTACTATAAACGTGCCCAAACATCACCTCAGATCACTTTTACCAGATTAATGAAAATGAACTGTACGACTAATTCAAACTCACTAGCTTGTTTGCGGCAGTCGTCGCGAATGCAGTCTTGCTCTTGAAGATCAAGCAAACCATCCCAACTCGATAAGGCATCAGGCTTTCCCACGACGTTAAGACAAACCTTCCAAAAGACAGTCGATTAACACTTACAAATTAACTTATTAAGTTATCTTAAGATCAATTTTAACAAATCTGATTTCGTTTAACGAGCTTTACCTTCCACACATCTGCTCTATTTTCTGCTGGAATTTTGCGTCCCCGACAAAGCTCACGCAATCTGTCAACGTCTTTCTGCTTTGACAATGCTAATACTAAATCTGTGTGCCTAAAAGAAATCATATATAAAACACACGTATTTTTAAAAGCCCTAGGATCACTCATGACGACAATTCACGGCTTGCATATGCCTGTAATGAAAAGATTTTGATAATTTTACCACCCAACATCGTCAAGTCCACCACCTTCCGCCATTTTGGAAACGTCATCATTGTTCACTTTCCCATGATTCTCCCCCCAAGTTGTCAAGTTGCCAAGTGATTATTGCGGGATTTTATGCGGGTTAATCTTGCGGGACAAAATAAACACGGGACCTGCGGGGTGCCTAAAGTATTTTGTGTTTATCAGGGGCATTTAGCTCGACAATATCCGAGAGCCATATTGGTTGTAAGAGGGCTGGAAAATTAGGAGATTTGTTTTGTTCGAACATTTTGTCTCGACCGCGTATTACGCCAGAGTGAGCAAGGAATAATTATTTTCGCTCAGAAAGGAGTCTGACACAACTTTTGGCGTCTGAAGGAGTTCCTGGCTAATTCAGAGAAAACCCAATTTTGCTGGGATACCGGGAGAAGAAAGATTCATTTGGGACACTACGAAAACTGAAAAGTTTGGCGGATCTTCTCTACTTTCTTGCCGCAGCTAAATCGAGCATTTGAATGGTCTCATGTGATTTTGAATGATACAAGCGATGTTTCGAGAAGTGAAAGAATAGAATGAATTTCACTCGTGTCCATTGCCTCAAGGCGACATTGCAGAAAGGTTAGGGTACCGGTTTGTTGTGTTTTGTCTACCTTCAAACTCCAAAAATTATCACTCGTCGTAATCAGGAACATACTTCTCTTGAATAAAGTGTGAGTATGTGATCCGTTGAGGATGATTCACTATCACTTTGCGAACACAGGTGACGTGAAGCTTGCAGGAGTCCTTAGCATTTCCTAGGGTTAGAATTTATTTCGACCCACTTCAAAACTAAAACAGAGTGCATGCAGGGTTTGGAATTTCAATTGCATGTTAGGAGCGTGTCTGTTTTATATGCTTGCATATTCCAATGAAGATGACCCGTTATGCATTAATGATTGAGCTACAAGTCGAAAAAGTCACGAGCCTTTGGTTTTTTTTTTACAAACCGTCGATCTGTTGTCTTTCAGGGTGACCCCATCGCCAGGGTTTCATCATGGATGTAGCTGAGAATCAAGAAGGTAAGAGAAAATTGTTATTTAACAGTATCGTTCTTCGATGATTACTGACGTGCATTTTTTGCGACTTTTTATCACCGTTTGAATTGATTAAGAGTAAATACCAATTACCTCTTTGTTGACAATATCTCTGCGTTCTCTCATTCGCTGGTTTTCAATTTGTTTTCATTTTCTAGCAGATAACTTGTCTCATTTCGATTCTCGAACCACCACATTTGGTCGTTCATGTTATCGATTATCTTAACTTCTTGATCTGAATTTAATGCATCGAATTTGTATATGTTTGTACATTAAAAACATCCCCTTTTGTCAACGTAATTGTCATCACTCGACAAAAGCAAACTATTTCTTTCAGCTCGTTTTCGTGTTTTGTTAATAAACACTTTGACGTCTCAAAATACCAATTAATACTTCTTTTAATCGCTCGTGTATCGATTTTTCTCTGCAAAAATTGACTGCTCTTTTTTTTTCTCGTCATTAAATCTAAAATTCCTAAAATGATTGACTCGAAGGTAAGATCAGACATTTATTTTGATTTTTTTTGTTGGCTTTGTGAAATGACGTGATATTAGGATACAGGAAATTTGAATTTTTTTTTAAAAAAGATTTTTTCCTGTTCCCATGGTAATAAATAATATATTATTTGCTGTCATGTTCTGGCTAATTTAACAGTTTTTCCCCTTTTGTTGACTGTGATTTATAATGTATGGTACCTGGTAGTTTGCGCTTTGCATAGACCTCTGTCATTTTTTCTGCCTAAGTTTGTTAATTTGTTCTATTCTATTTAGAGTTCAATAACGTAGCAAATAAATGGTTGGTTTGTCGTGGGGGAAAAAAATCATACCTTGAATGCTATTTCCACAGACAACTTTGTGTGCGATTTTTTCAACATTCTTCTGCACCTGCACATTACAAACAAGTTGCACATTCGGTGTGCGTTGTTATTCTTAAATTATAGCATTTTGAACATGGTTAAAATGTAATATAGATTTACCTGTGGCATACATATCACCTTGACTATCCTAGTGACAATAATGTTGTTACTGGAAAATCACAGTCTGGTGACCAGGAAGTCACACCTTCAAATTGTGCCTTATTGGCAATGAAAAATCACACAAAAAAATGGATTACATGGAAGAAAACAGTGGTAAACGCTGCAGCAGGGCTGGTGCAGTGGTGAGAGCACTGACTCCTTCCACCAATGTGGTCCGGGATCGATTCCCATATTCGACGCCATATGTGGGATGAGTTTGTTGGTTCTCTACTTTGCTCTGAGATGTTTTTCTCCAGGTAGTCTGGTTTTTTCCTCTCCTCAAAAACCAACTTTTGATTTGGTTTGTTCAGATTTCAGTTGATTAGTAGATTGATTGATTAGTAGAACACTCATGCTCGGCTAAATAACCTTGAGACTTAGATAAAGTGATTATTATAATTATTATGTATTATTGTTATTATTATTATTATTATTATTATTTTTATTATTATTACCATCAGTCATACAGAATTAACTGTATTTGGCCTGGAGATGCCATAAGTTAACAGGTTTCAAGCTTGAATTTGACTAGGGTACAGGCTTTTTGATTGTCTCTTGTGTTTGCAAGTATTATATCTTTTAAGCGTTTACCATTAAATTCCATTTTTTTAGGCCAGCACTTGATTCAACACTGTGTTATAATCCAACGAGATGAGAAAGGTTATGGCCTGACTGTTACTGGAGATAATCCAGTTTATGTGCAGTCTGTAAAAGAAGGTCTGTAAGTCTATTCTTTCTTGGGTGTTATTGCAAGGATCAAGTCTGTTACTTCTATTTTTTTGTTTGCTAGTGTGCAGTGCAGGGTAATTGCATTCGTTTGACTATCCAGGCTAGAAATGACTAGTTGTTGTGTATTAGGAGGAGCACAGGAAGAAAGGAACAATGAAACATATTCTCGTACATGTATGTTTGTCTTAGAGCTAGTTTTATGGCAAGCACTCGTCCAACTGATTTATTAAGAGGATAGAATGTAATAGTTGTAGGGTGGCTAGCTGCACCGGATAACACACTATTCAGTAGAGCACTTGACTGCTGTTTAATCTGCTTTTCTCTTGGGTAGTGATTTACCTGTTGGATAGGGTGGTTGAATGTTCAACAACTATGACGACTATACAAAGTGCATATTTAGTTTAGACATAAAAATCTCTGACATAACTCATCAGTTGACCAAACACATTATGGTTCTGGCTACCAAACGATAGTTTTTACAAAATCATTTCTAATTTCCCTTTGTTGGCTATACTCACCTGACCCTCAATAACTCCAGGCATCCCCGGGGTCTAAATTTGGGTTAATTGGCCTGCTGTTTAACTATTATAATCAAGAGGAGCAGGCCTTGCTCAGTTGGTTAGTGAGCGGCTTTTGGAGCAAGAGGTCCCCCGGTTTGATTCTTGGTGACTTCAACGTCTGTTTCGACTTTCTTCTGATCCGTCTAGCTATAGCTTTAAATACTCTTAAAACGGATCACTAACAGAGGGAGTGGGGTTTAAGGGCACACCGTTGGCTTCCTCCATTGATACCAGTTTCGTAACTGAAGGAACTACCGACGTTAAATAAAGCGCCCTTAAGAGGAAAATATCTGATTCCATCAAAGAATTTGAGTGTATTTACTGTCTCTGAAAGGTCTGAGTAAAGGGAAAGGGAATATGCTTTGCAAAGGAGGTTTTTAGATCCATGCATTATCAGCACTGTTACTATTTATTTATTCTTAATTGAAGAAATGCTAAATGGATTGCAAACACTAGTCTTTTTGTCTCAAGGTCAACTTCATTGCAAAATTCTTCCCTTTTGCCATGTAGTATAATAATTATTTGATAGTGGTACATGTGCAAATTTCAGAAGTTTGACAAAATGTTAGGCTTAAATTGGGAGCAAAACTGACCATGTCCACACAGAGCTGAATTTACAATAAAATACTGTCATTCATGCATCAGTTAAAAGAAAAGTAGTGCACAGATTTCCCATGTGGTCCTTGACTTTTAAACTACATTCACGTGTATCTGACATATGTTAAAATATACAAAGGGAGAGATACCAATGGCGTTTGAATATGCAGTGCCTGGAAGCTAGCAACTCCATAGATTTTGAAGGGGCTAATAGTGTGAAAGTCAAAACAAAGTTATAGCTGAAATCCATGTAGAAGGCTTTGAGACGACATATCTCATTCTTTGTTTTTTCAGGGGGAGCAGCTCATCGTACTGGTGTTCAAGTTGGCGATAAGATTATAAAGGTGGCAATCTTATTTTCTTGTGTTTTTATTGTAAATTACCTCTATTGTTTTGTTTTTGGAATTTTGTCAGTATGGTGAGGGTCTTATGGCAGAAATAGGGGTTGAGAACAGTTCACCTGTCCATGCTGATCACAGGACGTTCTATTGCAAACAAAAATGTTATCAGTAAATATCAATTCACCCTACTTTTGAAGTTTCTTCTTTCTTCTTTAATGAGTAACCAAGAAATTACAAATCAGTTTGAATCAAAATTACTCTAACCTGAAGTTAACTGTTGCTACATGTATATGTAACATCATTCTCATATTTAGGTCAATGGGACCCTTGTGACACACTACAACCATGCGGAAGTTGTTGACCTTATTAAGTGTAAGTGTCAAGTGAAAGATATGAAGTTGTCATCATAATAATAATTATAATAATTATTATTGTTGTCATCATTATGCATCAGCTTGCAGGGTTTGAAGTTGCGACCAATACAGTCACATTTGCAACTGAATTTTTTCCCTTTGCAACTAAAATATCTGGAGAAGTCACAAATTTGCTACTTGTTTTCACCTTTGCTCTTTGAAAACAAAAGGGTTAGCAATTGCCATTAAATTGCTGCTACTTTTGCTAAACAAATAAAAAAAGGACAAAATTATTTTGTTTCTCGTCATGAATTTTCTTTCATTCTGAAGCGTAATTCAGCTGCGATGTTAGGTGCACAAATCCATTCCTTCAATAGCATTCACCATTTTCAGCGGTTCTTTACGCACAAGTATTGTGGGCTCATATTTTGTTTGGCTAAACCGCTTACAACACAGTGCAGCGCGATGATTTTGCGACTAAACTCTGCAAAAATGCAACTTAATTTCTGTATCTTGTCACGAAGTTGCGACTGGACTTTTTTTGTTAATTTTAAGCCCTGGCTTGCTATCTTTGTTGTCTTTATCATTTTCATAAACATTGTCATCATCATCAGCATAGTTGTTATCATCCTCATTAAAATAATTATCACCATCATTTTGCTTATATTTCATTTGGAATAATTGTTGCACTGGGACAAGTACAAGTTACACTTTCTCAGTGATTTAATCCTTTCACTCCCGAGGGGTTCCCCATTGACGAGTAAAGTAGTTTGATGTTAGACAGAGTAAAATCTTTAACTCTCAGTGGCTCTTAAGTACGGGAGTTAAAGGGTTAAACATTTTTAAGAATTTGTATTTTTTTCCCTAGCTGGTTCTTATGTTGCATTGACCCTTCTTGGAAAACCTCCAGCTCATCTTCAAGGTAAGAATATTTACATTGTTCTGCTCTGGCTATTCGTGGTTTGCATCCATGTGATGAGATGGCCATGTTGGTGAACAAAACAATAGAAAATGACCACTTAAGTTTTGCATACTAATAGAATATTCCCAAAAGACATTTTACTGCATTCTTCTGTACACCATCATGGCCGTTGTGACATCAAATGCAAACCATCATTATGGACTCCTGCTGGAACTAACTTATTAAGTGCTCCTACATTTTGTATGCTGATTTAATAAGCTCTCCCCATACCCTTTTTTCTACCAGGATACCTACTGACATGATAGTCCAGAATCTCTTTTCAGTTGCTTTTATAAAAATATTGTTGCTTGGCATCCTCTTCACCATCTACCATCTTTTGAATCCATACCAGTTGATGTGGTGACGTAATTTGGAGGACTCGGAAGAAAAATTTTAACGCCGTATCCCACAACCGCACAGGGCCTTAGATGTTGTTTCCAAACTCCCTGCAGTACCTTCCATTGCCAAAACTCAACAGATTATTCCGTGTCTACCACATTTCCTGTTACTGAATGAACATTCAAGTAGAAACGACGAGATCTAACCTCGCCTCTGCCATGTTGAATTCAAAAATAAGGCCGCGCGCGGTTGTGGGATACGGCGCTAAAGTTTTTCTCCCCAGTCCTCCGAATTACGTCACTAGATCACCTGGTAAGATTTCCATACACTGGATGCCATTTGTCTGCCCACATAAGAATGCAACAGCACTTTATTTGCAACCTCACAACTCAGATACAATGTTCATACCAACAAAAACTCTGAGAGTGGCTCTTTCTTTCTTTTTTTTTTTTTTTCGTCAACTCAACTTCATGGAGTACATGTATGACTGTATGTAGACTGACAAGAAAAAGGGGGTGGGTGGGTGGGAAAGCTGTTGCTTATTGCAAGAAAAAGAAAACAGGATCACATGACCGAATGTGATATCTGATATCCTGATTTGGGCCCAGCCCCCCATTCTGTGTGTGAGAACTTCATTTCTTGCCTCTTTTGCAAGCTGAGCTGGCAAGAAAAACATGTCATTTCTATTGGTTTGTTCATGATTTTCTCTTTCATTGAGTGTTTCATGCATTCTCTTGTTATGTTTCTTTTAACCCATTTATCCCTATTTAAAGCGGCACCCGTTGACAAGTAAAAATTATTGTCTAGTGTTAAACAGAGCAAAATCTACAAGTCTTACCCTCAGGAGGGAATTGGTTAATTGATAAATTTTGTAATTTAGGTTTTTGTGTTTTCAGCTTATCAAGGACGTGTTTTATGAATTTGACAATTTTTTATTTTTATTTTTTATTTTCTAAGGCTAAAAGATTGGAGTGTGAGTTTACAGTTCTGAATATGCATACATTTGTATTTGAAGAACACTCAAACTTTAAATCTCAGCCCCAAATACTAATAATTTGGCAGTGTTACTCGTAAGCCAATCTAAAGGTCACTAAATAAGTGATCTTGCAAAAGTGGCTTATCTGTGTTATTGTTATGATCCTGTGTCACCCAGCTATTCTTCCAGCATTAATTTCTGGTTTCATTTAACTGCATAGTCAGATCAAACAAAATTAATCTTTTGTACATGTAGTTCTAAGTGAAAGCAAAGAAATTGAAGCTCACTTGCCAAATAAATTACAATTTTAGCAAGAGATGGGTGTCCTATACCAACTCAATGACTTACATTGTATTGGCAAACCTCAAAAATGAAGTTTGAATTTATGTTTTACTTTTGCAGTTGAAAGGCGTGGATCAACATCACCACCACCTATGGTAAGATGCCTGGGGATATAGTAAAGCATGCCAAAATAAACAAAGTCCCCTGAAATGGGGTGTCAAAAAAGATGACAGTAATAATACATGTAAGTGATTCAAAGTCCAGGTGATAACAGATAAGTGGTAAACCCAAAGGTTACTTTAAATCAAAGCAGTCTAAAAAGCCTCTCACAGCAGCCGAAAAAGAACCTTGAGTAACGTTTCAATGTTTTGTATCATTAGTTGCCTAAAGATCCAGTGAAAGATGACAGGACAATGGCTGTTCAAAGAGTGCTTGACCAAGAAAGGCTGTTTTATAAGGTGAACAGTTTGAAACTGACTTATTTATAGTACACTGAGTAAAGGCAGCGGATGTAAAAATTAATAAAAATAAATACACAATGCTGTAAAAACTTGTGTATAAGCTTCACCTTTTTTATCAGAATTTGGCTCCAAAATCTGGGTTGTTGCTTATCATTCTATGCAATTATCTCTTTAGTGGGCATGAAAGATTCCAAGACCTTTGTTGTTGATCATTGTCTTTTATAAGATGTTGACTGGCTGGAGGAGATGTTGTTTTTGTTGGGGTCTTGCCTTTAAGAATGAATTTCATTCTACTTGAAGGACTGAATTTGAACTGACATTAATTAATATTGTCATCTCCATTACTTTGCAAAGCTTCTGGCAATGGCATTTATGGCTGTAATTTCAACTGAGAACTTTCCACTAAGTTTAAGAAATTAGCAATTGATTCATGATTTACATGTACAGTAGTTGTCCCACTGCATCATTTGTCATAATGTCATTTGTCAAAGATTGTGAAATTCCTGCGTTGCAGTGAGTTTTTCTCCTATCATTGTCTTCAGCCAGTCTTGAATAATAACACTTTTTGCGATTTGTGGCTGTGCTTTTCTGGTGTCCACACTGCTGAGAAATAAAATATTATGTCCTTAAGACTTTTTGGTTACTACATGTACATTGTAAGTACAGTACCATGCAAAAGAAAGTTGACGGTCTCTTTCGAGTCTTGATTCTCGACTCAATCCTCGATTCTCACGAGGATCGAGGATCGAGGATCGAGGAAAGACAATTTGAGAATCGTGTCGAGAATTGAGTCGAAGGAATCGAGAATTTAATGAGCTGGTTGCTTGACTGATTCCTCAATAGACTAATAGCACAAACGCAACTGGGAATACGAATAAAAGAAAAGCCTGCCAAAGTTTCTCGGAGAATGTTGTTTGGAAGTAATGTTGAAAACTGAGTGAGTTTAACCCTCTTCTGAATCCAGTTGCTGAATTTGGGAAAAAATCACAACGAACGACACTATTCTGTGCAATTGTGGAGGAGATAATTATACTTTGGCCATATGATCGAAGCATACTCAACAATCACACGGACTGTAAACAGTCTTTTGACACTATTGGACCAGCATGGTATTTCAAGTTTACGCTGTAAGCTTCTAATGGAGAGCGGGATCTGCCCTACAATTTAGCTCTAACCTACAATGTAGCTTGTTAGTGAAAATTACTTCCGTAGTACTTCGAGGGAGTCTTTGAAACTACATATGTATTCTGTGTGATTTTGGAGGAGATAATTGAGAGTGTAAACAGTCTTCAACACTATACACCAGAGTGGCATTTCAAGTTGATTCCGTGGGCAGTTCGTAGACCTTACTAGATAAATGTCATCAGTAACTCTGCAGTAGCAGACCTTCCTGGAAACAAATGTCCTCTGTGTACATGTATGTTAATTTCAGATTTACAAAACTGTTTCTTTGAACGTAAAACTATTCTGTAATGACTTGCTCAAGACCCCGAGTTTCATTGCTTGGCTTTGTTTGTTTATTCCCTTCTAAGAAAAATCAACAGTCACTGGGATCAGGTTAATTGGGGGAAATATTATTTACAAAAAAGGCAGGAGAAGCGAAAAAGACAACATGTTGCTCTCATATGCATTCCCAAGTACAAGTACAAGTACTTTGTCCTGCGATGATGCGGTTCTCGGTTCACTTGCAACACTTGTTGTCAATATAATTTTCCTTCAGATCATTGCATCATTGCGGCCATTTTTTCCATTTTCTAACAAATCCTGCCATTTTATAGGCTTCAAAACTTGCGAAAAACCAAGCATCTTTTGAAGGGAAGCGGGTCTATTCCTGATTTGATGTCACAAACTGATTTACATTGCATTAACTCTTTGTAAACATGTATGCAAAGTAGTTTGTGACGTCAATTCAGGAGTAGACCCACTCCCCTTCTGACTCGGTCATGAACAAAAGATGCTTGGTTTTTTCGCAAGTTTTGAAGCCTATAAAAAGGCAGGATTTGTTAGAAAAAGGAAAAAATGGCCACAATGCGTTTCGAACAGGTGCAAAGATTCATTTTAGCGAATAAAATAAATTGGGGTTAGGGGCACTTTAACAAATCACCGCAAATCAAATCAAATGTTGGTTTTTGAGGAGAGGAGAAAACTGGAGTACTTAGAGGAAACCTCTCGGTACAGAGTAGAGAACCAACAAACTCAACCCACGTATGACGCTGGGAATTGAACCTGGGCCACATTTGGTGGGAGGCAGGTGCTCTCACCATTAGAAAGAAAAGCACACTGAAAAGTTAAAAAAAAGAATTTTTCAGGGATTCCAGTTTTTCAATAACTGTTGCTTTTTATGACTGTGCAATATATATATTTTTAGAGAACAAAAGAGGAGTACATAAGAAAGCCTTCTGAAAAGTTGCAAAAAGAGGCAAGTGTTTATTACTTAAAAACCTTTATTTAAAGAGGGTAACACCTATTCCTATAAAAGTATTCTCCGTAGTGGCCCTCTAAAAACAAAATATTGAATAGAAATTACACCAATTAAGATAAAAGGATATAGATAGGTAAAATGGAGAATCTATTTACAAAGATATTTACAATGATATTAAAAATTTAAAAAATATTTTTAAATCTTTTTTAAAATTATTTATTTATTTATTTTTAAAAACCAACCTTTGGCCTAGGGTTAGCCAAATTGAAGTTAGGTTTACTTTCCAAAAGGTAAAACAATGACCTGCAACAAGTGACCTGTGTTTTAGACCCTCTGCAATTTAAACAACTTCGTCCTTGTCTTTCAGCACTCCAAGTGTTCACTTTCCTTACCAAACCATCCTTTGTTTTTTCAGCTTGCAGAATCAACCACTCGGATCAGAGTTGCTGAGGCACAATTGAATGCCTTGATTCAAACTCAGGCAATTTGAATTTTACCTTTATTTTTTTAACTGAAATAATCTTGTTGTTCTTCAAAGGTCTGTACCACCACAACTGTTTTTGACCTTGTGTATGACATCAGTATTCTCGGTTTAGCAATTGTATCATTGGAGCTAGTTATTAATTTTTAAGAGTTTTAAAAAAAACGTGATTGGTAATTTCTATTGGACCCACACCTTTCATTTGCTTGGTGATAAATTGAAATGGCAGTTGACCTGTTTGCTGGACAGGTCTTCTTTACTTGAGGACATCACTGACAATCAAGGGTTGATCCAAATCAAAACTTTTGGCTTCAAATGTTACATAGGTTTCTTCATCCCTTTCTCCCTTAATGGGGTTTCCCCTTGACGGGTTAAATTGTCTGTGGCATTAGACTGAAAAAATGGGTGACACTCTTTCGAGGGAAAGGTTAAAGGGGCCATGTCACACAAAATATATATAATTTCATGACACCCAAAATGAAAAAAAGTAGAAAGAAACATTGCAATAACCACATCAAACCGTTAAGCAACATGAAAGAAATACAACAAAAAGAAAGAGAAGAATGGATGGACACAAATGAACAAGATTGAAATTGATTGCATTTGGGTAATCTTGAAAAAATGTCAGCACAGTGTTTTCCAAGTTTATGGCAAATCGCCTGGATAAAGGCTGTGTTTGCTCAAAATCATCTTGTTGGTGATGTAACAATAAGTTTATCAGTAAAGGAATTGCACATTAATGTTTTTAAGTTTAAAGATTTCCCCTGAAGTAGCCCCTTTAAGCAAAAAAGGAGGGTGTACTTTTGAATAACTATCTACAAGTAATTCATTAATCTAATTTGCTTTTTTTTTTGTTTTCGTTTTGTTTTAAAATGTAGCCTTCCTCTGAGCTTTCCAACAATGGGCCCTTCTCTGCTCCGCCTGGTAAAACTGTAGCTCCAGTATGGCAGACAGTTACTCAGATACCAAACAGGTGTCACTCAGTACCAGCTGAAGACAACTTGAGTCCGCAGTTCGAACAGGATCCTGTTGCACTTTATGACAACTACATCCCGACTGCTTTTGTATCCCCTGGCGAGATTCCAGACCAAGGAGGGCAAAGGTCGTCAACGCCACCTCTGCCCCCAGAGAGAAAGTTCCTTCCAGCAGGGGAGCAGCTTGAGGTAACATGCTTTTTTGTCTTATGCACAGAGTCCTTTACTTTTCAAATCTATTATTGATTTGAGGTTTTCAAACAGTGGGTTCTTACTGAAACTCTTGTGGTGTTGGTTTGCCATGTGCAATATAGCACTGTACTGGAAACAAAGTTCAAAAATCGAATGAATCAAAAGTTAGAAGAGAAGAAAATTTTGTAACACTGGCATGTTGTAGATAATTTTTCGTTTCAGTTAGTTGTATTTTGAACTAGGTAAATTTTTAAACTGGACCTGTAATATTTTTTAAACTAGGTAATTTTTTTTAAACAAGACGCCTATAAGGGCGTATCCGTGGGATGCACAAACAGTTAACACAAATTGTCCAGTTACAGTGAACTACAACTACGGGTAAAGTTCGAAAAATGGGGAGAGATTACCAGAAAGATATAGCTATAATTTAACTAGAAGCTATTTGTTGTAAAAACAGAAAGAGGTTAATGCTACTAAATTATCCAGTGTAAACAACGAGGCCCTATTAGGGGTTTATCAGGAATACAGGAGATTTCGGTAAAAAACTTATAGGGATATGGGATATTTGGGGGGGGGGGGGGGGAAATTAACAGGATGCAGGATATTTAAAAAACCGAAATGGTATTATAGTGATACAAACCACAGACGCATAGCCTGATAAAGATACATATATTTCACTATATTTTGGGGGTATACACATTAAATTTATTAGGCACCAGTGGCTCCATCCCATTCCAGACAAGGCTCCAGTCCAGCTGCTTTCTTTCGTCCTGCACCAAATGGTGTGCAATCAGACAAGACTTTCCCTGTCAGAGAAAATGGCAAGAAAAAAAGCAAGGATGATTCCACAGGAATATATTTAGGCTCTCCTGCAAGAACACGGAAAAAGATATTGGTAAGAACAATGGTTTTCAAGTTGTTTAACCCTTTCACTCCCGAGAGTGCCACTTATAGATTTTACTCTGTCTAAGGCCAGACGATTTTACTCTGTCTAACGCCAGACGATTTTACTTGTCAACGGGGAACCCTACGGGGGTGAAAGGGTTAAGTAAGGGCAGTGATGCATGATGTTGTTGATGTCAGTGTGATGGTGGTATTGGTGCTGAGAAACGTCTTTGTATAAACAGCTGTAGGGAGAGGTGTACATGTAGGTCAGCGTTAGGGCACGGTCAAATGGATGTGTGCTATTTTTTTGTGATATGCATGTATTTTTCACTATGATGATGATGATGATGATGATGATGATGATGATGGCAGCGGCGGACTGACATTTAGGATAATCCAGGTTTCAGTTGACTTGTGATATCTTGCAATTTTTGTTGGACAGCTTCTCTAGTTGGACTTTTCTCTCGTTTTCCTGAAATCAGCTGAGTGTTTGCACCAAAAAATTAAGGTTCAAGCCTTGTTCTTAATCCTCCTGCACTTGTTGGTCTCTGTTGTGGTTGTTTTGGGAGTGATTGTTTTATTCTCTCCCAATTCTGTACATATTCTTTACAACGTCTTACTGTAGTTGATAAGAAAAGGGTATGCCTTACAGTAGTTATTTGTCTTGCATTTGGTTTATTTATTTCCCTTTTATGTTTGTTTGAGTTCTTTATTTTCTGAGCAATGTTGGAGAGGTGTTTTAATGGCTCTGTGCTTAAAAAACAAAAAAAAAAAACAGCAACAATAAAAAATCTGGGAAAAAAACAAGATTGTTGAAGATCACATTGATGAAGATCATGGTATTGACCTCACCTTGAAACCAACAGATTTGCTGTTGGTAACCTTTCTGTAAATTGTAGTTGAAAGCACTGATTAGTTGCCCTTTTTATTGCGTAGACATCATCTCTTCCTAAGGCTTGGATTCCACATAGTCACGAGAAACAAGCTATACAGTTGGGTGCTCTCAGTGGCAAAGGCAATATTTACAACAATGGCTCGCCCCCTCCAACACCCACGTCTGTATTTGAGCCAGTGGAGAAGAGAAGCCGTGATGACCCTGTTGAAGCATCCACTGATGGAGATGATGTCTCACAGTCTTCTTCCATTGTCAATAACAAGGGTGTAGTTATGCAGCATTGCCAGTCTACTAATTCCATCATGTCTATGGAAGATGATGACTTTGCTTCTGATGATGAAAAGGTGTGTGCCTATAAACTAAGGCCATTAATGTTACAGCAAGGATCTCAAAAGTGTGTTCATGTCTAAACAAGACTTTCTCATCAGAAGCCTAAGTTGGACTGTCTTGGCCTCCGATTGGATTGTGAAATCTCCTACCAACACTTATGCTGTGTATAACAGCATAAGTATATAATTGTATCTTAATGGTATGTAATGTCTCGTTAATGAGAATTATTGAATGGCCATTTGAAGTTATTAATATTGGTAACACTTTTTGAATCTTTTCTGTAACCCCCTGCATAAGTCTTTTCAAAAAATTGAGCCCGGGTTGTGTGTGACCAGTGAATCACCTTTATCTTGATCTCCTTTATCAGCTAATAAGGGGACTTGTTTTAGCAGTTGCAAACTTATTTTTAGTGGTTCTTGGCTGTGTGTTTTCTCTATAAAATTACAAAGACCTAAAGAATGTTTTCATGCTTAAAATACAAAAGTGACGTTCACTCTTAGCCCAAAAAGGAAAGTTCAGTTACGTTTATGTGCTTCATGCTCTTCTTGTTTGTTGTACTCAATAGATAGATGACCATGGCCCATTCAATAGTTTAGATATGCTGAAAAATAAACCAGGTACAGTAAGTTTAAAACAAATTATTGCAATTTGGTTGTCATTTTGATTGAGTTGGTTTTGAATGAAGTGTATATTTCAGTTTACAGTGTCCCCAGTTAGTGCTCCAGTGCCAGAATGACTAGACACTTAAATAAAGTTCCTTTCCTTTCCTTTTATATTTGAGGTGCAGGTTATAGATGAAATGAATGAAAGACATCCTCACACTTAACTGGACAAGCGATTGTCACTTTATGCGCCGATCAAATCAAAACTTCAACATCCCCCCCCCCTCCCCCCCGGGCAAACCCCGGCATTTGACCATCTTCTGTGCCCAGGGAGTAGGGAATTTTTACCTTTGCCTGTGTGGGGTGGGGAAAATTGAAGCAGAAGTTGATTGGCGCATTATAGACACACGGGAACACATGAGCCCAACAAACTGAGCAGCTTCATATCGTAGGCAGTAGAAATTGCACAAACTTCACGTAGGTGATGTTTTTGAATCCTGTTGAATCCACCTGAAATTTTCAGGTGTCTATAAAGTGACAGTTGCTGAAATTGTCCAGCTAAGTTGTTTGTTTTATGACATCTGTTCCCTCACTGGAAGCCATAACTCTCATGGTGTGTGTGTGCTACTACATCTGAAAAATATTGAATGAGGCTTGTCAGTGCAAGATGTGGTACATGTACCCTATCCTATATGGATTGAAAAGTGTATCATATACCAGAACTTTAGTATTTTAAAGGATAATGATATTGTTTAATTCATTTAAAATTATTGCAGAGAGGTTTCTAAACAAGGCAAAGTTTCAAAACTTGTTGTCAGTCATTTTGGTACACTCAATATTGTTTTTGTTAAAACATATGAAATGTGACATTAAAAATGATTTTTTTTTTGTGATTTTAGCTCACCTTGCAGTTTTTCTTCATTACCTTATATCCAACAACGATCCAAGTAGCTTGGTAAGATCTCATAGATTTTGGGTAATTCTGAAGAACAGCTCACGTCCACCGACTGTCGGCCGACTGACAGTTGACTGCTGGCCAACAGATAACTGACAGGCTACCGCTACCAACAGAGAATAATGCTTTTAGGGTTGGAATTGACTATCCTCATATTTGTCAACATTAAAAATTAATGGCCCAATGGCCTTCTTCGATAATAAATGTTAAGACAGCATAATCTAAATCCCAGGAGGTCACATTCTGTTCAATTTTTTTCTGATTAAGCCATTAAATTCTTTTTCAGTTCTTTTGGTTGGTAACAGATTCTTACAAGGAAGGAACCCCTAAGGAAATGAAGAAATGGTTTTATGAGATCTACTCTACATTTCTGGCTGATCATGCTGTATGTGTCAAATTTCAATGAATTGTACCAGTGCAACGGGATGCATTAAATGTTTACAAATGTGTGCTAACAGTTATTCTCACACACTGAATGTCATTTGTACCTGCTGTGCACAACAATGCAACAGCACGTTATCGACAGCACATTGACGGAAATGGAATATCAAGGCAAAAAGCCCAGCCCATAGAGAAAACAAAGAAAAGAGCCTACCTACACTTTCTGTCAAACAAAAGAGCTAATAAAACGGACCATTTCCCTCCAACTGGCTGAGGTGGGAGGGTGGGAAACCTGCTGCACTGATGGCAAGATACAAAAACTGAATCACATGACTGCATGGGTATGAAAAACGGATACCCTGCCTCATACCAGGCCAGTTAATTTCTTACCTCTTTGGCAAGCTCAACTGGCAAGAAAAACATTAGATTTTACTCTGGCTGTCCTAAAATCTTACTTGTTACAGAAGAACCTTTGGAAAATTAGGGGTTCTGAGGGCTATTGTAGAATGCAACTTGAAGCCGAACATCATTGTTTTAAGGGCCCACTGACGTATTTTTTGGGGTGCGTTGCTAAGGATGCAATGGTTAAGTAATTTGAAAGAATTTGACATTATTTTGGTCAGTTTCCAACTTTTGTAAGCCTATGACCCTAAATATGACGTCATCATACCACGCCCATGGTCACGTGACCAATAAAGGAAAACTCTAAATTTGTCTCCGTGTTACGCAATTTGGGTATTTAATCGATGGTTTGATAATTTGTATTTGTTTTTGCATCCAGCCAAGCATGGTTTTCTTCTTATTTTGAAAAATGTTCTTTTTAAAGACATAAACGATACTGAAATACCCATAACTTTTTCACAAAAGATGATTTAAAAAAATCAATGCTTAGCTATATTCTGTATTTGGGGGTGAAACGTGCCATGTCAAAAAAAAATTAATTCAATTTAAAACCGCTGGAAATTTAGCTTTTTTCTCAAACCGGAAGTCAGTTCATTTACGCATGCGCAGTTCATCTGAAGAACGCGCGCGAGGAAGGGCGAGGAAAAACCTTCGATGCAAACAACAGTTTGTGCGGTGACTTTTGCTTGTGGGAAGGCTTGTGGCTGGGTTTTCTTGTCAGCTCATGATATGATGACGTCAGTTACCGGAAGTAACATTTCACTTCCTTAGCAACGCGCGAAAAATCCGTCTGTGGTCCCTTAAGAACACAAAACACCAGTTGGCATTATTTTGGCAAAGGATGTCTTGTACAGTATACTATAGGCAGTCAAATCTATTTGAAGAGGAAGGCAGTTAGTTAACTCCTAAACAACAAGAAGGAAATGTTTTGAGAACTTCTTATGACAATAGCTGCTTGTTTTGTTGCTTACAGCCACTCAAAGTTGTCTTGGATAAAGAAACCATTGTGCAGCCAATTGGTAAGTTTTTTGCCAGCAATATAACACAGGGGCAACCTTCACGGTCAAGGTAACCTTTTGCATTTTCTGTTTTGCTTTTTTTCCTTTTGCAGAGAAATGTCTTGGTTCTGAAGATAATCTAAAGGAAGTGTTTCAAAAAGCAAGGTAAAATAATGTAGATTACTAAGCTGTTATTTAAATTTAAGGATCCAATAGTATTTTGCCTACTCCCTTTCAACTTTGGCTTCTAACATAGGTGATGCAAGTGTCTTTGCAACATCTAGTTTCATTGTATCAGCTTACACTCCTTCTCTGTGATAATGAGTTATACTGAAGCGTTTGCAGCATTACATGTACATAATTATTGCTATACCATTGTACATGTAACTATCTTTTATTAGTATCACCCAACTAGTGGACTAATGCAAATCCTGCATTTTGATTGCCTACATTACTAGAGGACTATTATTAATAGTCCTAGAGGAGTGAAAAGCATGATGCTTTCTTTCGTTTTAGTCCCAAATAAATATTTCTTCAACTTGCATTTGCTAACTTTATTATTGCCTTTTCTGTCCGACTAGTTAGGTGATACGAAAACAATTAGACCCTTCGCCCTCAAGGGCTATTGACCCTTGCCGGCTACGGGTCTAATTGTTAATTGTTGTTCTTTGGTTTGTCAAATCTTGGCCAGCTCTTTCTCAGTTTCTTTCAGACTCACACCAGTTTTTAATAATCCAGAAGTGAATCTTGATCATTATAATTCGTCCTCCTGCCCCTTCTCCTCATTATCATCATCATCATCAAGCAAAAGTTTTTAAGCACCATTTCTGTAAGTTCAATGGTGCACTTACAATAATAGTGAAAACTGTGGTGCCAAAAATTGTTCTATTACAATAAAATAATGCTGGCTATACCACAATGGTCAAATGTCATTCAAAACTTCTTGCCATGATTTGACAAATTAACCAAACTTGTTTTGAGTACATGTACTATGACTGTGCAACCAGCCCTTCAGTCTTCAGTATCAGCACGTTCTACGGAATACTCAAAATTGCGTCTCAGTATTCTCGAAAGGCTGTTAACGATAAGGACGCTGCTGCCATTCTGCTGGTATGTGTTGTGTTTGGGGCTTAATTGAAGTGGCATTTGTCACCTCCTGTTTGATATTTGCAGGATTGCCGCTGGCGTTGAAATAGCTGACCAATTAGCAGACTTCAGGAATAAAAGGGCACTTGGTCTTGGAAGTTTGTTTGGTGATCATCAGCTTAAAGGTATGTTCTTTCTTCTCTTGTGTATTCCCAGTATTAGAGTATCCGTACCTTCACATGGAAGGGAGTTTCTACTATTTTCCAAGCCTCCTTCCCCAGCCTACGAATCTATACTACTGCTCTCATGACTGGAAAATCCTAGCACTCAGCTATTAGCTACCATGCTTCAGGGGAGATGTGCACCAGTTAGGCACCAGTTAGAGTGAACCTGTATTTATAGTGGAAAAAGGAAAGAGAGATGGGGAAAACTGCGAAACGATCCACACCCAGTCACAATATAATTTTTAAAAAAAATTATACTGGCCTTTGCACGGTATTGATATTCAAACACTAATTGACCAATTTCAACATAATTCAGTCCTAAACAAAAGGCATCATCTCGAGGTTCCGGGGAATAAAATCATACAAATCCTTATATTTATTCCCCAGAGCCCCGAGATTATGCCTATTGTTTAGGACTGAATTTTAATATATTGAAATTGGTCTACTACCGGTAATGGGAAAAAAGGTTTAAAGCATTTTAAAGGTTTTGAAGGTTTGGAGCCTTTCAAAGTTTGTACTTTGTGTGAAAGAATTCACGTATTGAGTAAATTGGCAACCAAACTTTGTTCACTGAAACAGAACAAGGTAATTGTTTTGTTTGTGCGCTTTTTACAGCTTTGTAATTTTCAAAACTAGAATTTTAACATGTATTTTAGGTTATACACAAAAGAAATATAGGAGTGATTAAAACAAAGGAAACCAAAAGGTTTAAAATCTTTGAAATTATTCAAACGAAACAATCCAAACCATAGATCAAACCATTTGAATGCTAAGTGAAATGATCAATTTATTTTTGGCGTGATGGTTACAAATTTAGTACAAAAACTAGCTAGTAGTGTAATGCTAGTTCTTCCACTGCAACTCAAAAAGTACTCATTGTCTGTGGATGAACATTTCCCAGGATATTATCCAACTAATTTGTACCTAAATTTTCAAGGTCCTTTGCCCACATTGTGAGAGAAAGAACAATATTTCCACAAACATCCCAATCGCGATCACTGCTGTTTTTCTTGCTGATTTGAAGTGCAGCTTTTTCTTTTGTTCTTAATTGAAAACAAAGATGTTTTGAAGCTTTCTTTTTACGAGCTTAATGCACATGAAATTTACTTTCCATTTCTGTTTTCAGATTATTACAGTTACTGTGTAATCTTAAAATCAAGCGCTTAATTTAGCGTTACACATTAATTTTTGTAACGGCCTTGAACACCAACATCGTGCACACAGCCTTTCACCCTGCTTGGCTGATTTTGTTTGTGAAATAAAATAATCAGTTTGCAGTGGTCAGTTTGACAATAGATCCCAGAGTTGTGTGAAAACTGCATTTATTTAATTTTGTAACAGATGATTACATGGACAAGGGAAAGGAACTTCAAGTTGTGGAACAGACTTTGATGCCACACTTGGAAAGTGTATTGTGAGTTTTCATAAAAGCCCAATCTTTGTTGGTGTCATCAGTCTTTATTCATTGCATTATCATAAATTCCTCACAAAATATAGGTGTGTGAAGGCAGGTACAAACGTCTGACTGGTTGAACTTTAATCGCTCACCTCGGATCGAGCAAAAAACGGTTTTGTAAGCCAAAAATCTTTAACGTTTGCCCCCGATTTCACCAAGGTTAGCTTAAAAATTAGGGTGGGTGATTTCTGGAGTCCTTATCATTTTTTTACGTTGATCTGAGGTGGCCGATCCTAGTTGATTGGGTCCGACTCTTGAACCTGCCTGATGTGTGATGCAAGCAAATTGATATAATTTCAATAAAATTATAAATGCTCCAAAAATCTGAGGGCAAACTTGTAAGGAAGATATAGGTTGTAGTGAAACATGGGCTGTCTTTACTGTAGTTAAGATACCTTTACTTAACCCATTGACGCTTAGGAGTGGGACTTAGTAGATTAATCAAGAAATATTTTTTCAGAATAACATTTGTCTAAACCTAAGAAGGCTAAAAGATAGAAGAAAATAATGTGGCAAAGGGCATAGAAATGGTCAATGTGTCAACAATTTTGTTGTCGATTGTAGGTCATGTTCTAGTGTCACATTAGGGTCTTTGTGAAACTGTCTGTAGGATTACCACAAAAAATGTCCAACAAATTTGTTTGTAAACATAATTTTCTTTGGTTTAAACTTATTCTGTAGCAAGAGTGGAGCTTCCCTTTAAACAAGCAAATTTTGTTTGTTATTTTCTAGGGCTGAAATGGATTCAAATACAAATACAGACACTTCTCAAATGGACAGAAAGTAAGTTGATATTGAAGGGCTGAATATTGAAAGTGACCCTAACAGAAATCTCAAGGTTGGTCACCAATATTTTCCCTGACTTATCAAATGGATTTGAAATAAGTGAATTGATTTATATTCTGTATCTTAAATAGCTGAACAGGTCTCCCACTCATATTGAATCTATGTATTGCTGTACAGTCATAGTGCCATGTGTCATGCTAGTTCACTGAACTCATAGTTTTCTTTGTTGTCATGGAGTGATGTGTGGTTTTTCAATGCAGAACTCCTGTAGGCTTAATTGGTTGCAACATGATCAAGAGGAATATTGTTTATACCACTCTCATTTACATGTACTACTGCATTTCTCTTTGCTGACTCCCTTTCATATTTGTGGGATATAGATCAATTGAAGCCTTTAAGTGCTACTGTGGTTCTTTATTGACTCTGAGCTTTCGCCGATCTACAGCATCATCAGGGAGAACGTTAAAATATTTGCACTATGGTTTTAAACGTTGGAGGTGCCACTATAAATTAGCATAGTGTAAAACTAGCCAGTAGGACGCATGAAAACTAATGACGTGATAAAATGTTCTAAATTCTGTGTGCAAAACAGTTCATGAAATAGCTGATTAAAATAGAAGATCCTCACGGGAGTTCAGTCAATGTTTATTATGTTTATTTTGTACTTATTCATTTTGCATTTTTATACTTTCACTTCATAGCTCTGCAATGGCATCTGCTCTGACCACATTTTTAAAACAAGTAGGACTTACTATAAAGGTTAGTGTTGATGCTGTCATTTTTATATTAATTATCCATAAAGTAGCAGCATGAGTCAGAAGAAATCAGTGATGCCAGTGGATAAACAGTTTGTACAATGTAGTGCTGAGATGAATCATTAATTTTCTTTTTCTAGCAACAAGGAAACAATGCAAATGTTCTTGACAGATGTTCAAGCTTCACACGGAAAGAAAACAAGACACTATTCAAAATTAAAACGAGTAAAAAGGTAGTTATCAATGAAAAATTTCATTGCCTGTTGCATTTTTGAACTTTCTTATTTCTACCTTTGAGGGAAAAGATTCCATAACCCTAACCTAACCAAAATAATAATTAGATAGATAGATAGATAGATAGATAGATAGTTTATTAAAAACTGCATCGCAGCCAAAGGCTGAATTACGCAATTATTTACAAATGCTTTACAATACTTAAAAAATTACAAATGAATCCTAGATAATAAGTCAAAAACTGATTATTAAGACAATATTAAAAATTCCATATAAAGTATTTACGTTAAAATATCTTAACTTATAAAGTATGTATATATATGGGATAAAACTACAGCCTGGACTGTTTGGACATCGCATATATAAAAGTGTTTCTTGTTCTGTTCGTACAAAGCTTTGGCATATTAAAATGGCGCGGTCGTCTTAGGTTATAGCGTGAGTTGTCATAGTCCGGTGGAAGGAGCGCTTTCAATTTATGGTTTGGGTCGTTGACAATGTTATCAAAAAACTTGCTGCATAGTACGTAATGATGCTCCAAAATGGGTGTTACCCCCACCTCTATTGCCGAGTTGCACTTTCCTGATGTTATTATTGATATTGCTCTTTTCTCGAGCCTTACCAGCTCGTTCTTTAAGTACTGTGGGAGACCGTTGGAAAAGACAGGTGCCGCATAATCTATAACAGATCTCACGCACGATACATAGAACATTGCTAGATCTTGTTAGGAAATAGAGCCTCTTGCTAGCCTTTTTGGTTATCACAGTTACATGGTCGTTCCATGTTAGATCGTTCGCTATTGTAAGGCCTAGTAGCTTTGTACTAGTAACTAACTCTACCTCCTTCCCTTCTATGATGACGGGATCATTATTACTTATGATGATGATGACGATGATCATAATTATGACGGGGATCATAATTACTTAATTAACTTTATTTCTTCTGTGTCACATAGTTATTTTCCCCCTATAATCTTAAGTGCTTAATGGGATGCCTTTGGCAAACTGCCTTGGCAATTCCTTGCAAAACTAGGACTACTCAAGGAAAGACGAAAATCTTTGACCTTTTGATTAGATCGTTATTGCTCTTCCAACTAAGGTACAAGGCCAGACGGGAGCTGCTTTGGTTATTTCAGAACAAATGGCTGTCTTAAGTTGAAATTATCTTAACTCTAATTCTATTTTGAACAACAACAACATTAACATTTCAAATGAAATGTGCTGTTTGTCATTTTTTTTTAGTCTTCATGATTGTAAAATTGTGAAAATCATTTTTATTAAGAGGCGGAAGTGAAATCTGGAAATGTCCTGTCAACTTTAGATATGTATTAATTTTTTTATTTCACAGAACAAAGGACACCATTTTGTCAGTACACATTACACCAGTTTGACCTTTTGCAATCACTGCAATGGCCTGTTGTGGGGGATTGGGGACCAAGGCTACCAGTGTT
>NC_090895.1:42838691-42858691 GCF_036669925.1 Montipora capricornis | reverse complement strand
CTGTGGTTTAGAACTGGTGAAGAACTGCCCAGAACAATTGACAGGTAACATATGCAATACACTCATTTTGCTTTGAAGCCATAATTTTTTTATTTATGGCACAGTTTTGCATCATTGTTGTAGTTAAAATTTTTCCTTGGTTAAAACTTTTTCACACTAGTTTTTTTACTTTCCTTGATGTCTTCTAAACATTATCGTAATCTGAAACAAAGGAAAGTTAGAAAAATTTAAACCAAGGGAAAATGTTAACTGTACGGCAGAGTATTGATAATGTGCGAGCTAGCCATTTTAAAATGGGTGCTTAGACTTTATAATGACAGTTTATCAGCACTATTTGAAATGGGTGCTTAGACTTAAACGCGAAATTTTCATGGCTCGCAGATTGTCCAGCCGTTAATTATACAACACAGTGACAGAGCTAGGACTTGACCCATGAATGTAGGGCCCACAGTCTACGGCACTAACTATAACACCAGCATGCCTCCACGTCATGATGAAAGGCCTCCACAAACTATTGTAAAGCTGTTTGAGTCTTCTTCCATGGACTAAAGTGACTTAATTCTACAGTACATGTAATTACCTTCATATCATTATTGTGACGAGCATCATCCTTAGTATAGATTTAACTTGGAGCAGTAGTTCATGCAAAAAGAAGCAGTGTTAGTCATTATTTTATTGACACAGAATAATGTCTTACATTACAGGGAACAACATTTGTCTGGTGGAGATGTAAGTTAAAGGCTGTGCTCAATGAGGTTGATTTTGAAGTGTCTTGGTAGAGCTTTTAAATCGCAATGATACTGTGATGTAACTATTTCTGATTGCTGAAACATTTGAGATCAATCAGAGGCATAAGTTGGGTTCCATTGAAAGAGAAATTATCTGTTAAACCAAGATTAAGGGACTCTTTCACCCCTGAAGAGTCCCCCACTGACAAGTATATTTCGTCCAGCTGTTAGACAAAGAAAAACCTTCTAGGATCACTCTTTTGGATGGAAAGTCAAGTCCAAAAGTCAAGTCAAGTCAAGCTTTGAAAAAATGATCACCAGCTAGTTTAAATGATACTTTTGTGCAGTTAGATACAGTTCAACAAAATTTATAACAAAGAGGTTTGGCTGTCAAAGGCTGATTTATCAGTTGTGAGCTGAAGAAGAACTGATATCCACTTAGGAAAATGCTTGCATGGTTGCTTAGTCACAAAGCACCAATCATTGGAGATCTTGCCAGCCATTTTGTTCCCTTTATATTCATTTGACTTGTTTCCTTTTTTCTCTGCCTATTTCCACTGCTTGTAAGTTTGGTGAATAATTCAATGTCTAGCATGGGTGCTCATGGCTGGGTCGGGAACCACCAGTTACAACCGCATTTAACAGTAGGGGTTGGCTAGGTAACCAACAGTGGAAGCCCTTCTTGGAAGTTTTCAGTTTTGAAGGGTGGACTTTTTCACCAGATCATGGAAAATTCTGAGAATTACCATCTTATTAGGAAGTTTTGTTCTTGATTTTGTCTTGATCTTACTGTAGTGTGTTTTTGTTTTTTGGGGGTAGCTGTTATTACCCTTAGAAAGCTATTTTGTGTTATAGTGATCACAGAAAAACTCTCTTGTTTGAATCAGAAACTTATCGTGTTGTATTATTTTTTATTTTGCAAACAGAATGGGATGCCAAAACAGAAGAGGTTAGCTCGTTTCTGTTGCTTTGTTGAGGTTACAGCTAAGAGTTAAAGATCTTATCTTGACATGAAACATAGGCATGTTTTTCAAAAGTCTAAGTTTTGAAACTGCCATCCACTTTTTTGATTGTATCCACTTTTTTAAATTGTATTTTAACATGTTTCCATGACAACAAAAAGGAAAATGATTGCAGAGTTTGATTACTTACATTGTAAAACCTCTCCATTCTTAAGATGCTTAGGTAATTTTGAGACCAAAACAAGGCTTAAAAGTTTCAGGACTTAAAAAACAGGCCTCATGAAACAACATGAATTTAGAGTAAATAAGTATAATTGTAAGATGGTGGGGCCTAGAGGACTTCTAAAAGCTAACTATTACCATTTGTAGATTTTATTACAAAAGCAGCACTTTCTCTTCGTAATAATTATTACTGGTACACGTAAGTGAAGTACGATCGTCTTGGTGAGTGTAGTCCTGAGAAGAACTGTTCAGGATGACATTCACTGTGGTCTGGACAACCTGAGGGGAAGCCACCTTCCCAAGTCACTTCAGTTCAGGTTTCTGAAATGTCAGTCAATCTGTCATCTAAACAATCCTTCTCAGGACTATACTCATTGGGACAATCGTACTTTGCTTAGTTAGTTTATGAGTTCAAACTACATGTACAAGTATTTACGACTTTCTCTCGAGTTTCAAAGAACCTGAGTGAGTCCAGGCAGAGCTGATCCCACAGCTCCTTGCATGGTACTGTAATCTGATGCTCAAGCAACTGAGCCAACTTGTTGGCTGCTGTAGCAGATAATCCCACAGAGCTGCATGTACCTCTAGGGGTACCTCAAGACTTTAGATCTGGCATCCTTGAACTTATTGCAATGTTTTATAGGAGAAGTCATGTTTCCTTGTTCCTCTCTTTAGTGCCAGTGAAATGTTCCTTGATAAACCTGTACCTTCAAAAAACCTTGGAAGAGCAGAGACTATGAAAGAGTTTAGGCAAACTGTACATGTAAGTGTTAAGAGCTGTTAACATTCAGCTATTTTACCCTTTTTTATGCTGTCATATAAAGTAAAGTAAAGGGACCACATTTAATGTTGATAACTCGTAACAGTAATTAAACTGACAAATCCGAGGTCAACCGTGCGCTCATTTTACTCCCCCGTCTCCATCATTGCTCCGGTTTACAGGTATTTGAGACTACTTAAGCTAAGCTGAAAGGAAAAAAGTCGAAACAAGGATGTGAGATCTGGAAATATTAAACTCAGGACCTCTTGCACCAAGGCCGCACACTAACTGACTGTGCCATCCTTGCTCCTGTCAATGTCATATCAGAGGAGGACTTTGAAGAAAAAAGCTAATATTGCACAGTTCAGAGATTCCATTAGGTCATTGCCCCTAAAACAAAATTAACAGTTATTGGAACACTGTTTTTGAATAGTTACCATCATTGAGGAGTTAAATCATGTGGCTGTAGCCAGACCAGATTCAATTTTTGCAGTTCTCTCTTCATGGTGAAAGGCTTCACCTATTGACAACTGAACCACCATGGACCACCCCCAGTGACGAGAAAAATCGTCTGGCATTAGACAGAGTAAAATCTCACTTCCAGGAGTCAATGGGTTAATGGAAACGTTTTCATGAATCTCTGTGAGCAAGTTTAAATTTTGCACTAGTCAAGAACCTTTTCTCTCCCAAATGAGAAACTGGACAACTTTAATTAAAAGTACTATTATTTTACCTTGTGATTGTTTCCTTCATATGTCAGTTTCCTCTTGGTTGATGGTATTTGAAAAGACCTTTATTGGTAAATGAGGCATTATGTATGTTTCTTTGTGTAAGTGAAAGGGGCCTCCAACCTGCTAAACAGTTAATATACATGTATCTTTCATCTTGAAAACAGAAATATTTATTAGACAGTTAAATTGATAACACTTTGAACTACTTTGCGCTTTATTAGAGGGAATTTGTACCATATGGAAAGAAAAAGAGAATATCAACGTAAGTGACATGTGGCTACAGTTTGCACCCATGACCACCCCTTTGTAGACTGCTGCCTTTTCCAATATTAGGCTAACCAGGTTCAATAGAGGTTTTGCTCGGCAGCCATGTTGCATGGCAGGAAGAATAGGTTCTTTTTCCTCTCGGAACAAATGTTCTTTCTAATGCAAAACATTTTCATTGTTCCTGCCATGCAACTTGGCTGCTGTGCAAAACCTCTATATTATGCTAACCAGGTGCTTCCAGCTCTAAAAGCTGGAAGCAAAAAAGCTTCAACCAATTAAGCTATATGTCTAGTCCCTGTCCTCTTTCAATTTGTATTCTAAAAATTACAACCCTTGTATGATTTCTCTTGAATTTTTTTGGCTGTATCTGTTTATTTGATAAACTCGTAATTTATGTTGTTTTTGTTTGTCCTTAGTGGGGACAGCTTTCTACATGTAAGGTAAGATGTACTCATTTATTCTTCACCACACTTTGTTGAGAAGTCTTTACTAAGTTTTCCTTTGGCTGAGATTGGAATGCTTCATACCTCAGCTGGAGTTGGAATTTCTGGGATGCATTTTAAATGATGTAATCTTCATTTGAAAGACTTTGCACTTTTTGGACTGGCTTTAAAATAGAAGAGGCTTTGCCTGAAAATAGCTGTAGGGGTTCTACACAAGGACCAAGGTGTTCTTCAAATAATGAAGTAAAACGTTAAGGCACAGTCTGTCAAAGTACACAGTGCCATGCTGGCTTTAATCATTGTCATCTAAAAAAAAAAGCATGAGTGTGGTAAAACGTAATGGTAATTGCTGGGTTTTTCTTTATTAATTTGTTCTAGACTGTATGCAAAAATGTGGACAGCAGTAAATTGTTATTTTGTCTTTATGCTAATTTCCCAACTAGTCTTAAGAGAATGAGTGAACTTTAAAAGAAATTTTGCCCTTGTACATGTAGGTCTAACTAGAATTTATGCATTCAATGTATTGTAATTAAACTGTAAAATGTTACTCTGAAATTCGGTGATCTTTTATTATCTTTTCTCCTTTAGAAGTGTGGATTCTCCTTCAATGGACCCACTCTCTGAAGATGGTATGTCTATTCAATAAAAGGGTTTAGTTTATAAAGAAACTGAGGTGGTGCATCGGTGGGAAAGTGAAACACAGGAATGGGTTTGTCAACACCATGTAGGTTGATATTGTAAGTTAACTATGGCATGTTCTTAGTGTCAAAATTGAAACGTAGAATTCAAACGTTCAGCAATTCAGCAATTCGGATATTCAATTCGCATCAAACATCACAGGTCATTGTTTTACCAATCCAGAAAGGATCCTAAACATTCATTAAAGCTAACTTTAGGCCTAATTGAATTGAATTACTGAATATCACCAAATTGACTATTTGAATTGTTGAATTGAAGGGTGAATTTATAAATGGAATGTTTGAATTGCCGAATGTACGTTTGAATTTTGACATTACCGAGTAAAACTCGCCATAGTCTACCACTATAGAGAAATTTGGAAGCTGCTGATTCAAGCGTTAGCCCTTTGTCAGTGTGAAAGGGCTACAGCTTGAAAGGTAAAATTTTTCTATGGTGGTCATTTTATCATAACCCATTTCTCCACTCAATTTAGACACTGAGTGCAAATAAATGTAAGCAGCAACATTTCCTTTATGGTGGACAAGAATCAAATGAAATGTAATGAAACTAATACTTACATGTATTTTATTGAAACTTATATTCACAAAGTCATTTACAGCAACAATAATTATGGGCTATGTGAGTAAATTTCATCCTTAAAAGGCCCCTGTTCACCAAAAATACTGTCCTCTTCTGTTTGAATTTGCTGTGCCATTAAATAGAGTATTATGAGTGGTTGGTGCTTCAATGTGATTGAAGTTTGTAGGGTGAAGATGCCTCTTTAAATAAATGTTCAGTTTTTTGAACATCATATGCACAGAATTAAAAAAATGTTGCTTAGGAATTGGTTTCAAAATTTGCATTGCAATTTTGAAGTTTTTGTGCATTTCAAAAAATTTTTTTAAAAGAATCCCCAATCTATATGGTGTTTCTATACGGTGGCCATGTTGGTGTCCCGAACTAATCCTCCGGGAATTGATCTCTTTTATCATGCAAATGTTTTCATTTGTTTCTGTGGAAAAACAAGGCTACTGATCATGTGATTGAAAACACTCTATTGAAAAGCTTATTTATAAAAAGCATGCATGTTTTCAAGACAAACAAGTTTGGGGGAAGGTTATATTATATTTCATGCACTCATACATGTAATCTCTTTTTTTCTTCATATCACCAGAAGAAGAGCTGGTAAGTTTCAAATGTTTTGATTATTTTTGTATCTCAGACACTAGCTTTCAAACAGTCTTAAAAAGGTGGGTACAAAAGTCAGACCGGATCCACTCTGATCGCTCACCTCAGATCAACGAAAAAATGATAACGTCTCGAGAAACCCCTAGCCCTAATCTTTAAGCTAACCTTGGTAAAATCAGCACAAACATCAAACGATCTGAGTTGATCCTGTCCAACTTTTGTACCTGCCAGTCTTAAAATTAACGTGATATTACAAGAACAACAACGAAACAAAAAAACAGTGATACAAAAAAGAGACAGTGCTTTTGTTGAAAAGATGCTTTTTTTAAAGGGGGCTTAAGGATGTGCGAAAATAGTTGAAGTTATCTGAACCAGAGTTGATCCCTTGACCCTACAGTGATAGTTGGTAGTTTGGTGGCTCTTCCACTGAGCTTCTGATGTATTGTAGCTAGGCCATTAAATTACAGGCCCCAGTTGTTCAAGAGGTGTATGATCCACCTTTTGAACAACCTTTTGAATCACTATCCACTGGATAGGGCAATTGGTTTTGTTATGACTTATCCACTGGGTACTGACTTACCTTGCTGGATAGTACCATCCGTCGTTTGAATTACTGGGGCCAGGGGCGTAGGTGCAGGTTAATCTTTTCCAGTTAGGGTAGTGACAGAAGAGTGCACATTCTTTCTTTGTAAACCCCACACTTGCTTTCTGTTGTAACCTCGTTGTTCCTCTGTAATGTTGAGATGTCTGTATTGTAGTGTAAGTTTGGTTTTGCAACATTTTTTACTCTATTTTGTAGGATCCAGACATGAATGTCGATGCCCAACCTCCACCTTGGCAACAAATTGTTGATAAAAAGGTAATTTCTCTCAGATTGTATGTGTGCTATGATTTGCTGATTATTTTCTTTTGTGGGCAGTATTCTTTGATATGCCTTGTTAAAATAATTGAAAAGTTAGTTTTTTGTTGCTTGATTAAGAGATCTAGAGATGTAATAAATATCTAACCTTGTTTTGTTTTCTTGTACCGCAAGTTATGGTTGCTTTTTTCCCTGCTCAATTTAGTAGGCCATAACAGTGCATCCCTCAATCATAGGTAGCAAAATATACTTATCTCACAAGGATTAAACAACTGAAAGCAATAATATAATTATTCTACACCTTTCTGGTCTGAAATGCAAGGAGTGGTACTAGGACTTATAATTATTAATGTTTTATTAGGTTATTAAAAAGCTTAGAACAAAAGAAATCAAGCGTCAAGAATTCATTCATGGTGAGACACTTCTATTATTATGCATTGGAATCATTCAAAAAAGGATTGTTTTAAAGACCTTAGAACTCTGTTTTAGTTTTCCTTGTTTTGAAAGAAATAGAATAAAACCAAAAAGATTTGCGGATGGACAATACAGGACAAGATTGAAACAGATTACATTTTGTGTAATCTTGAAAATAGTCGGCCCATAGTTTTTCAAGTTTATCACAACTCGCCAGGATAAAGGTCGTTTTTCCTCAGAATCATCTTGTTTGTGATGTAAAAAATAATTTCAGTGATAAAGGAATTCTATGTTTTTTTTTTTTTAATTCAAAACTTTTGCTTCACCAAAGATTTCCCCAAAACATCCCAATATGCTGCCCCATTAATGAATTTCACTTAAGAAAATAACATGAAGTTAGTGCTGACCTTGCCTGGAACAACTTTTCCTTGACCATAAAAACAGCGGTGTGGTATCCTTAAGAAAAATGAGATCCAACCTTTGTCTCATACCCAACTTCCACCAAAAACGATTCTTTCATTTTTTTAGCTTGAGATGTGGTTTGTTCATATGTTCTTGTCTTCTTTCCCCTTACGTTTTAGAACTTATTCATACTGAAAGAACACACGTTAGGACTTTGAAAGTATTGAGCAAGGTAGGTACTACTCAAACAGAACTTGCACACCTTAAACAATAAAAGTGGATTTATAACATTATTTCCCTTGTGGTGGTTTTTCAGAACTCGAGTATTTATCAGTGTATAATTAGTTGTCTATACCCTACGATTTCAGTACGAGAAGGAGTGACCTTGCTAAATGTCAAGGAAGGCTCTTCTTTAGATCTCCAACCTTTGACTTGTTGCTTTTAAGGTGGCCATCCAAGAGGCTCTACCAGATTGTTCTACATGTATTTGTATTATCATGCAGTCAATCTCATTAGCAAATAAAATGTCCAAATAGAATAAGAACAGAACAAATGCAGGCCCTTTCGATGACAGTGCTGTATGGCTGTTCTCGAAAGTGCCAAAAATTTTTCGGACCCGAAAAGCCATTTGTGAACCTGTCAACCGCTTGTTTAGGAAAGGCGATATTTTAACATGTTTTCAAGGTAACAAAAAGCAAACTGATTGTGAAGTTTGACGACTGAAATCCTCTTCATTCTTGATATACAGAGGGAATTATGACACGCGAAAATGGCCCGTAAAGTTTTGGGACTTTCAAGAAATGGGCCCCTGGGGCCTGGGGCCTGTTTCTTAGAAGTCACAAAACCTTTTCGGGCTCGAAAAAGCAATATTATTCATGAAACTAAGATCCCCTTAACCTGAAAAGCTGCTTTTTGCACAGGTTTCCAAGGCCAGGAAAGTAAAAGTAACTGTAAAGTTTCATGTCTAGAAAGGTTTTCGTTTGAAAGATACAGAAGGATTTACTAGTAGATCACCCAAATTTCGGGACTTTCGAGAAATATATAGGCCTCTAATCTAGCGATTTGCTTTGTTCTTAGGTGTTTTACAAACCAATGTTGAAAATGAGTGTGATGTCCAAACAACAGATTAATCAACTTTTTCCAAACTTAGATGCACTGATTAAAATTCATGGTAAGTGAGGTTTTTGGTGTTTTTTTTTTTTTTTTTTTTTTGAGGGGGGGGGGGGGGTTAATTTGTTCCAGACTGTCTTCCAGCATCTTTCTCTTTAAAGGTATTTTGATTGTTTTAGACAAACAGAGGGTGTGTTTGATTGACTGGAGTATAAATGGAATAGAAGTTAGAAATCCTTCTCTTTTACAGAGATCCATATTAAAATTGTCAAACACCTGCTAAAGTGCTATTTTTAAAATACTTTTATTATGTTGCTTCAAACGCCAGACATCGTTTGAAATCACCACTCCACATATTCTTATTCCGGAACAGGGTCAATCGAATGCACCCTAAATCAGTAACGATCTTTGATTTGGTTACCCCATCCACAGTGGAAAGGATGTCTTTGCCCGTTTTGGGAACACTGATTTTAGATTTCTTGTATGTTTTTTTTCAGTTTCTCTTATGGAGAGCATGATAAAAAGACAGAAGGAATCAGAGGAAGTTATAACCTGCATAGGGGATGTCATGCTTGATAGGGTAAGATGCTGGCAACTTTTCACAGCTTACAGAATTTACTTTTTAGAATGTCATCCCTGTTATGACATCCTCCTTCAAAGTTGCTACGCCACATCATTTTAGGGTTTTTTGGGGAGATCTTCAGTTAATCATGAGTTTAAAACTCGAAATGGCAATGTGGAATTCCTTTACTGATGAATTATTGTTACATCACAAACAAGATGATTTTGAACAGAAAAACGACCTTTATCCAGGCGATTTGCCATTTAACTTGAAAAACGTTGGGCACACTTTTTTAAAGATTACCCAAATGCAATCCGCTTCAATCTTGTCCATTTGTGTCCATCCATGCTTCTCTTTCCTTTTGCTGTATTTCTTTTATGTTGTTCAACAGTTTTAAGTGGTTATTGCAATGTTTCATCCTCCTTTTTGGGCATTTTCAGTATTTGGGTGTCACGAAATTACATCATTTTGCGTGACATGGCCTCTTTAAAGGCCCACCTTCAAATCGACAGGCATTGCGTGCCGTGGAACAATTTTCTCATAGGAGGATCGATAAGCAAATTTAACGACGATTAAATGTGGTGATTTTTCATCGTTTTATGAGGTTATTCCAACAAGGCAAACATCTTTTTTGTAAGCACTATGAAAGCTTATAATAATAGAAGTTTTTAAAAGTTTACAGCACCTTTTACCAACTTGAACATTGTGAAGTTCAAATTCCATTCAACAGTTTAGGGTTTTTGTCTGCTGTCAATCAGTGTGGAAAGACGAGTTTCTGGATCACAGTGGTCGTTGTAATTGGGTTATTCCCATCCACCTTGTCCATTTCTTTTTATAATGGTCTGCCGCCTGTAGCTGCCAACATGATTGACAGGAGCAAAACTGCTGGTGTGCAGTAATGTGATATAGGAGAACTTAACTAATGGTATACATTACAGACATTACAGCAGGGAGCAAGAATGCAAATTAATCATTAATTTGTTCACTGTAATTCATGTAATTTGCTAATTTAAGTTGTAAGCCCAAAAAGCCAGAGTTCTTAAGATAGATATTGTACATGTACATGACTAAATCTTTTGGGAATAAAATCCCACGGGAGAGCATACCTTGAGGTCAACTGCTACTGCCTGCAGGTAGGGTTATTGTTACTGCCACAGCTGCTGCTACTTCTATCTGAGAGATATTTGAGAAGCTACTCTTGAGTTCTTATACATTTGCCTTCTACTGTATGCTACTGATTTTCGAAATGTTTTTTTCTCGTGTTCCCTTTGCAGTTTGATGGGGAACCTGGTGAAATAGCCAAGGATGCCTGTGCTGAATTCTGTAAAAATCAAAAACTAGCCCTCGAGCAGCTTAAGGTATGTAATTTGGCAAATGAAGCCAAAAAACGAGAGAGAGAGAAATGATCCTCGCAATTAACTGGACAATTTTGAGCAATATTATTGTCTCTTGTAGTCACCGGGAAAATTCAGGTGGCTCCAACGGGATTCGAACCCATGCCCTTTGCGATGGTGGTGCAGTGCTCCATCAACTGAGCTATGAAGCCACTCAGTTGGGAACAGGTCAATTTTGTTGGGTTCATGTGTTACCATTTCTTTCAAATAAAGCTAAGTTGTGTGACAAGTCAAACCACGTTAAAGGTTATGTTCCCAACATAACAAGAGTCCTCAAGGCTTAAAGTGCACCCAACCCCAAAATATTTTTTTCGCTAAAATGAATCTTTGCAACTGTTCGAAACGCATTGCGGCCATTTTTTCAATTGTCTAACAAATCTTGTCATTTTATAGGTTTCGAAAGTTGCGAAAATCCAAGCATCTTTTGTTCACGACCGAGTCAGAAGGGGAGTGGGTCTATTACGGATTTGTCGGCACAAAATACTTTGCATGCATTTTTACAAAGAGTTAATGATATGTAAATCAGTTTGTGACGTCAAAACAGGAATAGACCCACTTCCCTTCTGACTCGGTCGTGAAAAAAAGATGCTTGGATTTTCGCAACTTTCGAAGCCTATAAAATGCCAGGATTTGTTAGAAAAATGCAAAAATGGCCGCAATGCGTTTCGAACAGTTGCAAAGATTCATTTTTGGAAAAAAAAATATTTTGGGGTTAGGTGCACTTTAATCCAGGACAATGTCACGAGCCTGATAAAGCTGAAGAACCGAGTGGGCAAACCAAGGGAGGGGACTAGATGGGGCTGTTACCCATTCTTACTGACCCCATTTTGTCCCCTCCAGATTCCCTGTGGGTACCCTGCCTGTAAAGCGAATCAGGAACACTGAACTTGGCCCAGCTGACCCAAATCATCAGCTGCCCGCCAAATCTATGTTACTGGAACATCACCTTGTCAGTTTTGACAGCTAACATTATGGTGTTAATGGTTTTGATTTGTTACAGCATCGTCGAAGAAAAGACCTTAAACTGGAACAATTTATTACTGTAAGTACTTTCCTTTCAAATCAAGCGCATTGTAACTAATGCATATGGGGACATTTGCCGAACGATGTGGAAGGTGGATGCATACTTTTTTCAATTTAAACTTTCGTTACAAAAGAGTCAAAACTGCAAAATCAAAAAGACTTCATTTAAACACTTTGTTTAACGTAAAATGTATTTAAAATATTGAAGTCAGGGTCACCTCAATTATCTTTGATACTTGTCAATCAATACTATTGCTGTTGTCTGTCATTAGAGTTGTGAAAATGATCCTCTCTGTCGGCGGTTACGGCTGCAAGATATAATTTCCTCAAGCTATCAAAGATTAACGAAATACCCATTATTACTGGAAGGCATACAGAAAAATACCCCAAGTAAGTTGCACAATTTTTAATATCTTACGCAAAAATACCTGAATGAAATAAAAAATAAATTTATATTTGAAGTGTGGGTTTTAGAGGAAATGGAAAAGTGATCCTCGCACGTAGAGCAAGTTTCAATCAAGTATCGTGAAATCAAAACCAAAGTAATTACTTTGGCTAATCAAAAAGGACGGAGACAATCCAGTAAACCAATCAAAACTCGAAGTAATTATTCGTAGCCGACACAAAGCGCAGGAAAATGTGCACGCGTAAGCCACGATTGGTTTTGGTTTCACTTCTGATTGGTTGGAAAAGTGGCGCGAAAACTTTGAGCCAATCACTGAGTGAAGTAATGCAAAACCAAAGTAATTCGCTAATTACTTTCGACACTCAATTGAAAACCGCTCTATCTGGATACAGACACGTGAATAATTTTGGTGACTTCAACTGGATTGTCCAGATACATGCAAGGATCACTTCTCCATTTGTACAAAAATAACTGTAGGTTGTTGGAACCTTTTACAAAACCAATGCAATCCTTAGTCCAGTTTTTTAATATGTTAAGCATATTTAGGTGATATATTTGTGATAAATGACAACAACATCAGGAACTTGTGAGTTTTCAAAGGACTCGCTTTGGTACTGAGGTATGAAAACACTTGATGAGGTACCAAAGCTTGCTCCCATGGGTCATACATGATGCAGCTATTACGACGGCTCTTCTAATTGATTCAGAAAGCAATAAACACAAAGAGGTATACAACGGCAACAAAGAGGCCTAATCCTAAACACAATAGAGCTGCATCCTTTACTAGACCCGGTCCAAGGAATTAGAGGCTGTAATGAGCTGCATGTTATTTGTTCCTGTGGTGGAAGTCATCCATTGAAGAAACAAACTCCGAGACCAATTTCAAAAGCCTCGTGAACTTTTATTAAGGATCTGAACTCCTGCTGCAGAGTCCACTTCTTGTTATTTGTGCAACTGCTGATTCATTTCGAAATTATCCATTAACTAAGTAATTAACGAAATAGGGATCTTGGGGTGAAATCAGAAGCCCTTACCAAGAGTCCAGGAGTCTACAGCTCCAATACTAGGTCTACGTAACGGCACTTTCACAGCTCGTTATTTTTTTACCACAATTGCTTGTATTCTCGCAATCTGATTGGCTGATTTGCCGTTGTCGATGAGAGTCTAGACTAACGCTGTACGCGTCATGCTCGCGTCAATTTGTCATGCAATGCAGCAGCCAATCAGGAACGCGCGTTGTGGGAAACAAACCAATCACATTGCGAGAAAGTTATAGAAAACGCTTGCTCTTTTTCTGTGTTTCATGATTTTGGTCACGCTCTGAAATAAAAACTTTCTTTGGCGTTGAATATTGTGGTAAAAAACAAATCGAAAGTGGTTCAGCGTTGTCTGTACTCTTATCGACAACGATATTCGTCATCACAGTGGTCAAAATGTGGTGTGGTCTCACGAGGCGTAGACGAGTTCTTAAATAAGATTTGGCTTGCACGAGCGACCATTCTCAATCCCATGGGTTATGATTTTTCATGCAAGACTTTGATTGGCTGGAAAGGGGTCTGGTTTCGCGGGAAAATCCGTTCAACAAATACAATGAAGTTGTACGCTCCTTGTCATTCACCTTATTCCAAAATGGCCGGCATTTTAGTATTTTTTTGTTTCCATGGAAATTGGCCCTTATGGCCTCGTTTTCAAACGTAAAATTCAAAAGAAGTTTTAACCTTGAACGAGGCCATAAGGGCAAATTTGCATGGAAACAAAAGTGTACTGAAATGGCGGCCATTTTGGAATAAGGTGTATGGGCTCCTGGTGAAATAAAATTATATTGGAGACCTTCAGATTGGTGTACGAGGACAACTTCGGGTACGAGTTCTCAGTTCTGAGCACGCGCATTTCGAAAAATGTCGTTTTTTAACTGTAATGCGCGTGCCCAGTACGGAAAAATCACACTCGATGTCGTTCCCGTACTCCAATCTGAAGGTCGCTATTATACAATGTATGTACAGTGTAAGTATATGAAGTAACTAATTAAGGAGCGTGCTCAGAAATAGTGGTATCATCCACTTATTTCCTAGTAGGGACGGTTGGGATCCTCAGGGTGTTGATGATGAGTAGAAACAACCAGGGACCTAATTTTGTTCCTTGGGGAACTACCGCAGGCATCGACCCCCAGTCTGAGTAACAGGATGAGGAGAGCTTTACGCGCTGTAAACAGTAAACAGTTAATTGCTTTACCTCCGAATTTTTCTTCTAAATTGAGCAAAATCCCCTTGATGTATTCCTTTTGAAGGTTTTACGTTACAATGCACTACAAAGTGTCCTCTGTTTATTAAGTGCTGTTTTGAGTGAAATTCCCTTTGTTTTGAACTTAAGGCTCTCATCTGGACAATAAAGACATCGAGAGGGCAATGGAGTGCACCAAGGTAAGGATTATTCAGTTCACTACCGGTCAGCATGATTTCCCTCTTTTTTACTACATTACATCAACAATTTACGCACTTTAAGTAAATCGTAAAAGGATAACTGACTAAGGATGAGAAGAGTAAGATTTACTCAAATTGGCCTAGTCCCCATCAGCGTCAGAAAAGTGTCTATTTTCTAACTAGGTTTTGTGTAATGTTTAAAAAATGAGTAGGAGTGTTTTATTGGTTTTTGACCCGATAAAACACGTGCTGCGAGTTTTTTGAACGGCTTAAAAGACATTCCACAAAGAGCGTGTCCCTCTGGACTCAAAACAATGGTTCAAATTGTGAGAGGTGAATATTAGCATACAAGAAAAACAAGCTATGCCTTATTAGTATTCTTTATATAAAGAATACTAACGAGGAGTGTTTTATCAGCTATAAAGCTCATCCACGTGACGTTTTATCGGTGTTTTGATAGGCTGTTAAGCTCATGAAGTATTAATGAGTTTTGTAAGGGAAAATAAACACCTATGCGGATGGGCACAAACCTGATAATAAATGATAATAAATAATTTATTATATTTAATATAGCGCTTTAACTATTAAAATATTCTCAAGCGCTTTATAATATGTACAGGAAAAAATATATATACAATAAATAAAGCAAAAATAATAATATCAATAAGAATATAAAATTACAAATTAAAAACTGATACCAGATTCTTACTCTGGGATCATGGACTCCTATCCTATATTTACTTGAGACGCAAATTATTGTAGGTATATTTACTGACCCATAAATCAAACCCGGTTTTCTTTGAAACTTAAACTGTGTTAACATCAAGACATACAAAGGTTCTGTACGTGGTAGCGAGCTTAGGACGTTTTCCCTGATCATTTCTAACAACACTGGCTTTTCAATTCACAGGATTTATTAGCTTTTGTGAATCAAAGTGTAAAGGATTGTGAAAATCAACAGGTAATTTTATCTTTCCAGGTTAAGGAATTAGCCACTTGGAATACACTTATTTGCTCTCAATATAGCCCTACATTGAAGGCCATTTGCGATATCTAATTTGTAAGCAGTATCTTTATACACCAATTGTCGATGTTCGGGAGTTTTTTTGTATCTATTGGTCAGTGTATAGAACTTGAAAGTTAAGACAGATCTTACAACTTCCCTTTAACCAGGGAAGACAATGAACATTTGTGTTATTAAAGAATGCTTTTTGCATTAAGTGGCACTGAGCACGGTATATTCACATCTTTCCCCTTGTATTTATTAAGTATAAAGGATTGACTTGTTCTTTTCCTCTTTTACGCTTGGTGCACTTTTTTACGGGGAACTTGGAAAGCATTATGTTTTATGGACCCTCAACTTCTGATGTTTCCTTGTACCATAATAGAGCTGTTTCCCTCTGCTCCAATAAATAAGTAAGAGAGAAATATCTAGAGCGGAGGTTTTGCTCCATATACAGCCTGGCGGTTGTTATGACTTAAAATGGAATGCCTGTCCGTCAGAACGTAACTTGGGTAACCATTAGACGCGAGATACCAATGCTCACAACAGATTAATTAGTAGTAAAATGGCATCGGTAATTTTTTTCAATTCTCATCTTAAGGTTGAGATTGCTATGTGTTGCATATCCTAGTGAAATTGACTTAAAATTCTCTGTTACAGAGACTAGCCGACTTTCAAAGAAAAATCGACAGAAGGACTCTTGAGAACACAAATAACAAAACAATGGAAGAGTTTAAGGTGAGAGTTATGTCTTTGTCAAGCATAAGTAGTTCTTTTGCATGTTCTTACACTCAGCTATTTTAGCTGCTTGAAACATGGTTAATCTAGGGACTGGTTATGAAACCCTGGGAATTTCAAAAGCAGGAACAATACAGTCGCAATTAGATGTTGAACCGACCGTGACCCTGCACAATCTTTTGTTTTTGGTTCGCAAGTTAATTTCGAATAAATTAGTCGAAGCTTTTGATTGGTTATCCTGCCGAAAAAAGTGTGTTTTTGCCGGGTTTTGTACAGGGTCAAGGCCAAAAAAGCGAACAAAAACATGAAACAAAGAAACTTGTCGAGTTTCATAACCAGCCTACATCTATTAACTATGCTTGAAAGAAAAGCTCCTTCAAAAGAAATGCCTAGAAAAGGTAGCGAGGCTTGTATGCCGATTTAGATAAAGGCCATCAAGTGTCCACTTGACTTTCTCAACTTTAACCGGAAGCACGTGACCTTGAAGCGTGTAACTTTCAACTCTTTTCCTTGCACAAAGTTGGGGATTTTAGGACACCAATTTTATGCCCAAATATGGACAAAAATAAGATCGAGGCTGCACGCGCGGGAAAATGCACGAGCTACATTACATCCAAATAAGGAAGTCTTTAAACTAACAAACCCCAGCTTTGAACCAGAGTTAAACGACTCAAGTTCATGAGTTTCTGCTTTAACATAGCTTGTGTTAAAGCCCCATTTACACTAGCAAGTTTTCCTTGACAGGTTTTCCTTGGCAGTGTAAATGGAAAAACTTGCCAAGGAAAAACTTGTCAAGGACGATATTTGCTAGTGTAAATTACTTGTCAAGTGCACTTGTCAAGGAAAACTTGTCATATTTTCCATTTACAATACCAAGGAAGACTTGTCAAGTAAAAACTTTCTCAAGGAAAACTTGCAAGTGTGTACAGTCGTCACGTTTTCCTTGACAAGTCTGCTTGTCAAGGAAAACTTGCTAGTGTAAATGAGGCTTTAGAAATGTAGGTATTGGACGTCACGAAGTAAACTTCGCTGACGTTAAAGTGGTACCATGATCAAAAAATCAAATCTTTGTTTTCTTGGATTTCAAAACCATGTTAACTAAACACTACGTGACCCAAGTTTTAAGGCTTAATTTCAAAGACACTTGTTTATTTTAACTGGAATTTTACTATTTAATAGTCCGCCATTACTAACTTTAAAATCTTAAGAGAGCTGGATCGAGGAGAAAATGACGTCAAAGACCCACCAGTTTAAGAATTCCATGCGTTTGTACGCGACTTAATTAATATGCAGAACGGGAGTTTCGGGCATTTAGATTTTTTAACTCGTGTTTTGCATACGTAGAATAAACTGCGTTTACACGCTGAAATTTTAAGCTATTGGGTGAATGACGTCACTTTTTCTTAGATCCAACTCGCTCAGGTCCAGTTGTGAACGTGAGTAATGGCGGGCCGTGAAATCCAAAACTTACACTCAAAGTAAACAGCTTTTTGATAAAATCAAGGCTCAAACGTTTGCCAGGCAGGTGTTAAGCAAACACACTTTCAAAATATGAAGAAAAAAGGGAGTGATGTATTTTTTATTATAGTACCACTTCAACTCAGTTGTAAGTGCGTTTTTCCGGGACACTTCGTCATGCTTGCCATAATGGGGCGTGCATCTCTCATTGCTTGCATTACTGGGCCTTAGTGATATTTTGGTACCATCGGTTTGACTTCCCAAAGTGAAAGAAAACTAGAAAAGTGTTCGTAATAAAAGTAATATGAAGTATATAGGAAATGCATGAGATCCGTCGGTTGCTTCAGTTGGCTGAGGATCAGACTACCGTGTGGGAGATAGCGAGTTCAGCAATACAATACAATACATACTTAATTGACCACTCCCCACAGGGGCTTCAGGGCCAGTGAAACACAATGACGACAGAACAGAACAACAACAACAACAACTGTTAAGCATCCCAACTGGCCTGAGGCAAGCAAGTTGGCTATTTACAAGTGCAGCTGACCAGTGGTCAGAACGAGTCTTGAACCCGCGAACTCCGGGTCTCACTGGGTCGCACTGCCTGCTGAGTGACTGAGGAAAAAAAAACCCGCCTTTGAAGTCTAGATAAGGACTATCAAGCGAAGTCCCAGTCTCTCGCACACTGCTTACAAAGTGTAGGACACCGATTTCCCGGTGGTCTGCCCTCGTAAAGAGCACTCTATCAGGTTGAGTTTTAGTCTGTGTGACCCTCACCGCCTAAGAGCTGAAAACTCAAATAAACTGCATTGCGTAAACATCGCAGCTGGTCTGATTGAAGTTGCATTAAAAAGTCTGTGTTCTCTTCGTAGGACTTGGATCTAACGAAAAAGAAGTTGGTATACGATGGACCTCTAACATGGAGAATAAGCAGAACGAAGTCGATCGGTGAGTGGTATGAAATGACAACTTCGGCAAGAACTTCAAACAAAAGAATTCCTTTAAAACGAGTCTTCTCTTGTATACTTTACCTTTTGGGTAATTTTGTTCTGTCACATTTAATGTCATTAAAGTATTTTTGTAAATCCTGTCGTTGAAGTGCTATATGGTTGAAGTGGTTAGCAGACTGTAGTCCCTTCTTAAGAGTTTTGTTGTTCTTTACCGAAACAAGAAACTTTGCTGATACACAACCATAAACTTAACTTCAAGATAAACATTTGTCGATTGTTCAATCTTGTTTCTGTTGTGCGGTGTCGGTGCAACAACCTCCAGTTCGATTGATAGGAATGCCGTTGAATTAAATGTGGAGAATGACTAAATGTTGTCTTCAAACCCTTGACTGTAGAAGTGTCACGTCGTTCAGTCTTTTGTAGAGGACGGAAATGAAATGTACTAAAACTGTACTACCCTGTGTAGAATGCATGAAAAACTGTGAAACGATTGTCAGTTAATAGATCCTGTGTTTTGTGGAGTTACAGTTCCATTCGTTTTGCCGTTCAGAGCTTTAACTGTGTGTAAAGCGAAACTCTTGGTGCGGAGATGTGAGAGATTTCATCCTTAACTATGGAGCAATATAATTATTCCTGGGGTTTGAAGTGCAATAATATTGTAGTTCAAGGAACAAGCGTTTATTGAACAAGTTGCCAAGATTCCATTTGTCTCTCTCTTACTCTGCTGCATTTTTTTGCAGATCTTCATGTGCTGTTGTTAGAAGACTTACTTATTCTACTTCAAAAGCAAGATGATAAGCTTGTCCTCAAATGTCTTAGCACGACTTTTACTGCCGGTTACCAAGACATGAAGGTAATTGCTGCCGCAGTGACTAATCCTGAAGTGAACGAACGAGGCAGCTCTCTAATCAGGAGGAGGACAGATTTTTCTTCGAAACGCAAGAATTTGTGGTCGAAGGCGCAAGGAGTTGTGGTTATGCGCGAATGGAGGAATTAGGTTGCGCAGTCTGATCCTCGTACCCAGAGTTTTCGTTCCTTCTAAATGTGTGAGCAAATTGCTCGTTACACGGAAGATTGGACCAGTTGCTTGCAGCCGCGTAACTTAACCCGTAAAACCGCTCTGTTTTTTGGTTTTCTGGTTCATTTTCGCTTGTTTGACGCTTCTTTTATCCGTTATAAACTTTCTTGCAGCTTCGTGAAATGCAAATAGGACTAGTTTACCTAAATAGTAGAAATGCTATCGAGGGGAAAGGAGGTTTTCAAGTATGCTTGCGAAAAAAGT
>NC_090895.1:42828691-42833691 GCF_036669925.1 Montipora capricornis | reverse complement strand
TTTCACTTGAACCTCAATGCGAAAAGCTTGCCTTGTTTAGGTTAAAAAGACAGGCGTTTCTTAAACCAGTTTTGAAAATGAGTCTGAAAATCTATGCTGTAGCTATTGTTTTCTTATTGGCTCATTAGGTTCTTTCAGCTGAAGATAGTGAAACACAAGGCTCATCACTCTTAGACCAGGCCTCCTTGGCACAGTTAACAAATGAGGAGAGTGTTGACGACAGATCTCCATCGGTAGAACGGAACAGTGTGATGTCGGATAGTTCGTCGAGTTCATCAAATGATACAATGAAGATCAGAGGGAGTCTTGCTAACATGCCATCCGAAGAGCCTGAAGACTCCACGAGTAGTCCGTCTTCCCGATCGTCGATTATGTTGCTCGGTAAATGGTCGTTATAGTGTTACTTTCCGTGATATGGGGCCTGTTTCTCGGAAGTCCCGAGAACTTTTCGAGCCCGAAAAGCCATTTGTGAAACTGCTATCCGCTTGTTTTGGAAAGCTGATCTTTTAACACGTTTTCAAGGTAACAAAAAGCAAAATGACTGTGAAGTTTAACGACTTAAATCCTCTCCGTTCTTGAGATATATACAAAGTCAAATTGTCACACCCGAAAATGGCCCGTAAAGTTTCGGGACTTTCGAGAAACGGGCCCCTGGGCACGAATTAAAAATCAGCGTGGTTAAGTCAAGTTCGCCATCTGAATGAGAATCCTTGGTATGATCAGAAGTTGGCTTGATTGGAGGAAAAGGAGCACAAAAAGGAGCTTTTGACTTGGCTGGGGAAGTGGGGAATTGCGATGGAGCTTTAAAATATGGCGCCGCTTTTGGAAGTAATTCTGAAATCATCGATAATTACCAGTTTTGTCCCAAGGAATGTTGTTCACGATTGTAGGCAGCCGTTAAGGGTTCAATACATGAGGGGTGTAATTACTTTTGCCGTTTTATTAAATCAAGCTCTGATTGTGTATCATATGCGCTATCATATGTAATCTTAATATCTTTTCTCTCAGGAGCCTCTTTAATGCATTTTTGTTGTTTGTTTTTAGAATTATTGAGATCAAAAGACGACGAACTTCGCCGAACGTTGGAAGAAAAGTCTCGTCTGGTTGCAGAATTAAGGGTAAGACATCGTGGTTCCTTAAAAATAATCCTTCGTTCAAGATACTTCTCCTTTTTTGTTTGTTTCACATTGTTAAATCGGGCCAGCCGACAAACAACAAAATTGCGCCAAAAATAGGAAACAGTGGACCAATGAAAGCGCGCCACGTTACTGTCGCTGTGAATTTTTGAAACATCTCAGAACGAACTAGCACGTTTTGATATCTCGGAAAAACGTTCTGAATTAACAGCTAAAACATATCGGCCTTTATATGATTTAAAGAAGGGTGCAGATCTGAGGAGAACATCGTAATCCATACTCGGCCTTACCCGATGAGTTATAATTTCAAGTAATGAATGAATCGGAAATGGCAGGAACCAGGAGCCAATGACGAGGAGTGTACAACTTAACTGTATTTGAGGATCGGCGTTTTTACAGACCGAGTTATTTTTAGATTGATTTTACCGCGAAACCAGACCCCTTTCCAGCTGGTGATAAGTATAATGAAAAAGATTTTCCCTTCGGATTGAGAATGGTCTTTCGTGCAAGCCAAATCTTTATTGTAGTATTGTAATTTATTATATAATTTATTATTATTTAGTTTTTATCGTATCTTTCGTTTTACATGTAATATTTTTAAATTGTATGTAGATATTTAACTATTCTGAATCTCTCTATCAGTAATGGTTGAAGAAGTTTGTGAAATTCCAATTTACGTTTAAAGTACTTACCACCTCGTTTGCATGTACAAAATACAAAAGAAATGTTGCTTGAGAGCGAGGCTAGTGAGTCTAATTAGCACATAAACAAAAGAAGATTTTTTTGGCCGTGATTTATGAATTCGGTCTATACGACCGCGTCCGAACCACGTCCCGCCATTTTGGGACCTTTGTGCAAAGTGTTAACTAAAATTTTGCAAACATTGTTCTCTAGGGAGCTAACATGACAGTGGGTACAACCACCAGTGAGGTAGGTGTAGTTCTCGTCGCTTTAAAAAGTGCGTCTAATCTTAAAGTTTCTTTTACTTATAGCAAACTAGTCAAAATTCAGCTCATATAACAACCATTTCACGTTACTTCCTCACGATTTCGCTTCTAGCAGGCTGCACAGGTTGCGCAAAGTTGACAAGTCGTGTCTTCTTCGTCCAAGCATTGAAGTAAAATACTCGTATTAGTGAGCACCCCCTTGGGGCATTTCAGGGCTAATCATAGCCATTACAATTTTCTCAAAGTAGATTGGTGCATTAACTACTTTATGTTTCACTTATTATTGTGTAAGCTTGTAATCGGACAGTTACATCAGCCAATCATATTAAAGGGAATCTCTACACTTACTACAGAATAAGTTTAAACTGAAGGAAATTATGTTTACAAACAAATTTGTTTTGAAAACAGTGTTTTTATCAAGAAAAGTGGATTTTAAAATCGAATAATTGTGACGTGTTACGCTTGCCCTATTATTCTGACACAAAGAGCTTTTGTCTAATAACAATAGCGCAACCGTAACACGTCAAAATTATTTAAGATGGCGGCGCCCGCGAAATTTGAAAACAAAAATAGGCGATTCTAAAACTTATTTATTTCGGATACAAACACTTCTTTGAAAGTATTTTAGACTGGCTTGACTGAAACGGTTATTTCCTGTGATTTTAAGTTATCATTTTGTTAAAGTGGAGATTCCCTTTAAGCCCACTTAGCTTAATCCACCAATCACAGAATTTATCACAATAACCATAGCAACAACCACTTATCCTACCAAACTGGGGATTTTCCAAAATGGACGAATTTGTAACATCAGACAGTGAAAAAGGAATGCATTTGTTTTCTCGGAAATTGTAATGGTTATGATTAATTGGTAACAAGACTTCTCTACGCGGTCGTATGACTACAATACCGAACTGGACTCCACTCAGTTCTATTACAGGGTTCGTGCTACTCCTTGAAGTCCTTGAAAAGCTCTGGAATTTAATTTTGGACTTCAAGTGTGCTTGGAAAGCCCTTGAGAAAAAGGATTTGGTGGGAAACTGCTTGAAAACTTCTTGAATTTTTGCTTGGATGAAAATTGTTGAGATTGCATCATACTAAGTTTAAGGGACATTTTAAAAATTGAGCCCAAATTTGACTATCGGGGAAAAATTAAATGCAAAAATTAAAAAGCCTGTGCGTGCACTTAACTCGCAGGGACGTGGCAAAGAATATCAAGGTAGGCTTTTTCAGCAAAGGAAACACTGAAACACGATGTATGGGATAGAAATCTCCTTACAAACACTCCTTGAAAACTCAATTTTCTGATTCTTGAACACTCCTTGAATACTCCTGGAATTTTATGTATAAAAACCAGCGCGAACCCTGTATTACCATTATTAATTTAGAATTCTGTTTTGGGGACTTCGCACAGACTGCTTGTTACGCAGTTTACAATTGATGAAGGAAGTGAAGGGTGCCCCTATAGAGAACAACAGACCAGACCACAAAATAACTGATAGGTATGATCGCGGAGATGACGTCACAAAGTGCTCCACGTTTCAGTTTTGAAATAATTTTTGCATTGCAAAAGCAGTTTGTGACTCCATCTCAGGGGTAGACCCATTCCTGTCACTAGCTCGGCCCAGGGACAAACGATTTTTTTTTATTTAAACTTTCATGGCGCATTAAAAGTGAAATATCGAAGTGAAAATGGTAAAATATGTTGTTTACTGTTGGTGAAGAGATCCATCTCAGCAAAGGATATAGCGGCATTTGACAAGTGACGTTTCCGCGACTCTTTTAAAGCACTCATTTGTATTCGTAAGCCATTTATTCTGAAGAAGGTTATGTTATAGTATTTTAACCGAAACGTCCATGAAAAAGGCGTTTTAGTCAGTGACAACTAATTTTTTTTTTTTTAATCATCGTTTCATTCTTTTGCATTCTGTCGTAGCATCCTCATGGATACTGATTACTAGAGCTCTTATTAAGGGGGTGTTTACATGATACCAGTACGAGTTTCATTCTGGTACGAGTTGTCAATTTCATACCGCGTTTACATGGACGACACAAATATTGACACAGGGATGACGCATGAACCAAAACAATAATGGCGTCCAATATTTAGAAATACAACGCATGCGTCAATAGTCCCGGTCCACCACGACTTGACGACTCGTGCCGGAATGGGAGTCAATGTAGCGTTTACATGATACCGGTATAACTTTTCATACCGTTATGAGAATTTCGATCCGGTACAACTACCGAGATGAACTCATACCGGTATGAGTTGTACTGGTATGAGATTTTTCACCGGTATCATGTAAACAAATACAGAGCGATAAGTAAGAACCGGGATGAACTCGTACCAGAATGAAACTCGGACCGGTATCATGTAAACACCCCTAAGTTGCACGACGGTACACCGGAGTATCATCTCCGAGACGTTATAAACGGACTTCATGCAATCCATGTTTTCATCTAAACGGCCAATCTTTTAACATCTTGTTGGGTAACAAAACGAGGCATTGCAAGGTATCGTTCGGGGAACTTAGTCGTCATTTTTAGGATGGCAGAAGGGCTTTTGGCATGCAAAATTGTTCCGAAACTTCGTGGGGCTGACGGCAAAGGGACCTCCCGCCCCCCTCCTTTCCCTGTTAGAGCATGAGTCTCTGTTTCTTCTTTAACCCTTTCACGTCCAAGAGTTTACTCTAACGCCAAATGATTTTACTCATCAAGGGGGGTCTCCTCGGGCGTGAAAGGGTTAAATTCACCTGCTAGTGAAGAACTATCTTGTAACATTATTGTCGACCTTATTTCACTTTTCGCCTAAAGATTTTTTTCTTACTTTCAGAGCAACATCAACAGTGACTCTGTGGATGCCAGGTATTAGGCTGTTTATAATATGCGACTGTTTTAATTGTGAACTTTAGAGACT
>NC_090895.1:42803691-42823691 GCF_036669925.1 Montipora capricornis | reverse complement strand
CACTAGCGTGATTAATCTCTTCAAATGACGGCCATTTTGTTTTTCTTTGGCAGCTTGGAGGCGAATAGCACTTTGCCAATCATCTCTGTAAACCAATCAGAACGCGCGAAAAGCACTATTCGCGTGCCAGGTGTATACTGCATTATTACTAACACTGTATTTCTTTCTTGACAGATTACGCGAGATTATCAGAGACAAGTGATTATTTAGCTTCTGAAGACAACATGGTATGATAGAAAGGCACACCAACTACAAGAGCCAGACTCCAGTTGTTCGATTTTGGTGGATAACTCACTATCAAGAGTATAAAAAAAATCACAAAATCTTAGCGCAGATTGAAACTGTCGGATAGGGACTTATCCACCGGATAACGCTATCCGGTATCATTGAACAACTGGGGGCCTGGTTTTTATTGTCAAAGCTCTGTTTGGCTTCAGTGCTCGTGAACATGGTGACTTAAAAGGGGAGTCGGACATGAACAGGGCTTGTCCCGTTAAAAACCCAGTCCCGAGACGCTTGGTTGCAACTTAATTAACTTGAACTGCGATGATCTCTCTGCTTTGAAAATCGTTTCATCTGCGCAGTTTCGATATTTTTTTTCATACGGCCAATTAATTATTCAACTGAGTTAGTCTTTCAACGAAATGTTAACGACATTGTCGTGACTATCTTTGTATTTCTCGCTTATTCTACATGAGGTCTTCAAACGCCCCAACGTTCTTTGTAAATCGCATGAAGTATGCAAAATTGTCGAGTTGAGGGATGTATGACAGTTGAAAAATAAGCAGTTTTTTGTCCCTTGCAGACATGGTTTACAAGAGCTTGAAGAATTAATGTAACTGACGAAGTTATTAGAGCAGTTTTCAAATGACTATCGATTGCAATTGCTACGCTTAGTGATTGGTTTAAAAATCTCGCGCCAGTTTATCAACCAATGAAAAGGAAAACCAAAATCAATCGCGACTTTGACGCTTGGTTTTTCCCGCGCTTTCAGCAAGTTACACGGAATTGCTACGAATTCGGATTGGTTCATTGCGCTGTTTTCGCCTTCTGTGATTGGTGAAAGTAATTACTTTGGTGTTTGTTTTATGACAGTCAATTGAAAACCGCTCTATTCGGGACCCAAAGTCTCGACACTCGTGCTAGACTGTTATTGGGGAGCTTAAGCACGCGCATTTTTGAGACGCGGACGGCAACCGGAAGTGAGCTGTTTTCTCTTTTAACTTGTCTTTACACAACCACATTTATATTGTCAAGTATCTTTTCTCCATTAGAGATGATTGGTATGAAAAAACGGGGAGACACCACTGTCCTGGCACGTGAAATGTTCTCTTCCGGTTGCCGTCCGCATCTCAAAAAACGCGCGTACTTAAGCTCCCTATTATCAGGTGTGATCGAAGGCGGCAGAAACCAGAGTCCTTGTATACCCACTGATTAGCTTCCTCTCCTGTCAATGCGATATGAAGATGTAGAGGTAAGAGGCCGCCGTCGTCACCGTGTAAAAGGGCGTGGGCAGAGAGTTAACCCTTTGATTCCCACTATTGATCATTTTCTAAATTGTCCTCATAGTTTCAATACACTTTGAGGCAGGCAAGTATTGCGAATGAAGATTATTATCAGCCAAGGGGTATTATCCTTATGTCATACTAAGGGCGCTTTCCATTTGGTAGAACTGACCGGCCAGACCAAGCATTTGGAAGAACTAATTCTACAACGAATTCAAATTAACACACTTCGGGGATGATATATACTCCTCCAGAAGAATGCGAGGGATTATCGTGCAAGTGTTGCTTCAAATTGTTGCATTTTCTTTGCAAATTATTGGGTCTGTCTGGCCAGTTCTGACAAAAGGAAAGCGCCCTAAATTCTCAAGACTATCCAAAAAAGAGATCTATGGTAGGAGAATGAACTCTAGGAGTGAAAAGGTTAGTGAAATTAATGAGCCAAGGTTCCAAACCATATCTGCAGTGTAAACATGAGTTAACTCTTTCATTTCTATGATCGAAACGTTCATTCTCCTAGGGAGTACCATGGAGTTCTTTGTTGGGTAGTCATGAGAATTTGGTGTGATGTCAAGAGATGATGATAATCTTCATTCTCAATATCTGTCTGAATGACATTTCATTGAAATTGTAAGGGGAATATACATGTCGATCACTCCTGGGGGTGAAAGGGTTAAGTATTTCAGAGTGTTGCTTGTGCCCTAATCTTTATCTTCTTTGTTGTTGTTACCTAGGAATCCGTCGCGCGTTCATCATCTTTCTCTAGTTATCGGACGAGAAGCTCATTGGTAAGTCTTGCTTTAATGTAAAACTCATTTTTGTGATAGTATTTGTTTTCATGAAAACATGATTTTCCTGAATTCGAAGTTTCAATTTGGGTAGTGTCGAGAATAACGGATCAAATGACTACGCCCACTCCATCGAAGTATTTGTTTCTTTGGCTTAGAGAGCAACATTTTGATGGTCTCAGCTGATAGCATACAGACTCAGCATGTCGCCTTTGTCTCGTACCCAACAAGAATTCGGTACAGAACTATAACCGACCTCAGATATCGAAAAATTATTGTGTGCTCATTCAAAGCAGGGAAGCAGGGCTGGCGCAGTGGTGAGAGCACTCTCCTCCCAGTGTAGCCTGGGCTCGATTCCCAAAGTTGGTGTCAAATGTGGGTTGATTTTTTTGGTTCTCTTCTCTGCTTCGAGAAGGTTTTTCTCCGGGTACTGCTCCAGTTTTCCCTTCTCCTCAAAAACCAACCTACGGTTTGCTATTAGTTGTTTGATTTGATCTGATTTGAGTTCTGCACAGTGTTCCCAATAGCCCTTATCAAAGTTATCAGCGGTTTTGCCGCATAAACGAGGCTAAGGGGTCATTTTGTATGGAAATGACCCTTAAGCTTCTTTTGCATATAGTTTTAAACAAAAGAAATTGTGCCTGCAGTCTCAACTCCAATAAGGTCCATTAATGCCTCAGCGATAACAACTCAGTTGTTGTAAGTACTGAAATAGTTGACACTTGGAACTTAACTCGACACTTCGTGAAGTTTGTCAAAAAGTGAACGTTCATCTCATTCCCATGCATTCTTGGACATTTCTTTTTTTCCAATTACCATCTATTCTTGGTTTGTATCCACGTGATGAGACGGTCATGTTGATGTACAAACCCCACAAGTTTTGCATAATAATAGAGTCAAATTTTCAAAGACATTTTATTGCATTGTTCCGTACACCAACATGGCTGCCGTGACGTTAGATGCAAACCATCAATTGCGCCTTTTATAAACATGGGGACTCCGAAGTTGAAATTTGAATCAACGGCTTCGTTGAAGGCTATTTTGTTTGTCTTCGGCAGCTCGGAAGTGAATGGCACACCGGAACCAAAGTGGATCGAAACCCTGCCGAAGCCCGGAGCCCGGAGCCCGAAGCCCGCCTTGCGGGATGTGACCCATTGACTCAGTCCTCTTCTTACTGTCTGTTTTTGACATGAGTGAAAATAAACCCTTGATTGCAACTTTAACTATGGAGTCCGTTCCACGTGATTATGAAAAGCGCAATGGTACTTTTGTACAAAGACCATAGGGTTACTTTTTAATTTCCATTGGCCGTGTTCAAAACGAATGATGACCGGGAACGAAGACGAGAAATTGGTCGCACCAGCTGCAAGCTCCCTTGTTTAAGCGATTGTTATATGCCCGTTTCCTTAATTTCATTTGCGTTCAAAGTTCACAGTCTCTGCCGCTTCTTTATCCCAGTTGAACCCAGTTGATATGACCTTCTTACCAGTTCATTTTTCGTTTAGAACATCGCTAATGATATACATTCTAAGCACATGACCAATTACTTAACCTTTCATCCATCTGCCTCATCCAGTGTAGACACAACGTGGAAATGATCAATGTCGCCCTTAACCGGTGTGGGGAGTTTTGTTCTGATTAGCTACCATCCCCTCCCCCATTGCATTTCCCATTCTAACCAGTAACTGAAGCTTATTTAATTTTACTTAAGATGCTAACAAATCCAGATCTCGCAATTGGCACCGAATACTACGACGTCTAGCACGTGGTAAGTCATTCGGTTTTCTTGTGCACACCACGCACAGCTCTATAGCTTTAAATTCTTGTGGTAATTTAAGTTAAAACACTTGTTTCTTCGTACTTGCATGGTCCTTCCAAAAACGTTTTTTTGGCTGTCTTCTCTACGATAAATTGTGAGCTATGTTTGGAGACCCAGGCTCCATTTTGTATCACCAGTCTGCAGTTTCCATGTCCAAACGTTGGTGAGATTAATGATGTGACGCTCTATACATTTGATGTGAAAAACCTGTACGGTTGCGTCTTGTCTTGCGTCAAATACTGATACCGACAGTTGTCCGCTTTCGAGTCCTCCCATCCACTAATCATGTCTTCCATAACATATCGACTAACCCATCTCTATATAGTTTCGGTCTTTGTAATTTTCATACGGCTTTAAACGCATTCTTTCATGTTCTAAATATATACGTGTGTGTAATACATTTTCCGCTATTTCGACAGCAGTGTCAACGAAAATGCAAACAAATAATAGTGTTTCAGTATTAACAAAGTGTGCATCTTAAGTTTTGGTACATTTTAGTCACGTTACGGAAGAGTAAAAAAGATTTCGTTTATTGTTTTTTTTTGGTCATGTGATCGGTAAAGACTTACCCAACGTGCTCAACCAACGTAACAAGACGTTCTAAAAAGAACGAAGAAAGAATTGGCCTCGGTCTCGAGACCGACACGGCTGCTCTGTGGCTCTTCTTATTTAGAACCGTGATACCAGTGATTTAGAACCGTGATACCAGTGGCATTTCAGGGAGCTTAAGCAACGACAACGGCGACGGCAACGAGAACGTCATCTCAAAATATAAATTTGCATGATTTTAATCGCTTCGTGACTATTTCAACGTTTTTAAGATGACACGGGTGTGGTAATTCCTCAAAGATGACACCAGTCGGAACGGCACTCCATTTTAGGAGAGAAAATGAAAATTTATCCTCAAGTGCTGGCGTTCTTCGTAAAACAAAAACTTGGCTATTTCACGTTCCAGGTGATCTGGTGACGTAATTCGGAGGACTGGGGAGAAAAATTTTAACGCCGTATCCCACAACCGCGCGCGACCTTATTTTCTAATTCAACATGGCAGAGGCGAGGCTAGATCTCGTCGGGTCTACTTGAATGTTCATTCAAGTAACAGGAAATGTGGTAGACACGGAATTATCTGTTGAGTTTTGGTGATAGAAATACTGCATGGAGTTTGAAAACAACACCTAAGGCCGCGCGCGGTTGTGGGATACGGCGTTAAAATTTTTCTTCCCAGTCCTCCAAATTACGTCACCAGATCACCTGGCCTGAGTTGCTCGAAGCATGGTTAGCGCTAACCAGCGTTAAAATGGCTTGGAAACCTATAGGTTTTGATACCTCTTAACCAACGGTTAGCGCTAACCGGGCTTCGAGCAACCGGCCCGTGGTTGTTGTTTTGCTGACGACGGCAACGAAATGGACAAAAGTGAAAAACGCACGTGCAGGGCGTGCGAAGCTGTTGTTTTTAACCGCTAAATATGCAAATTCGTGACGTTCTCGTTGCCGTCGCCGTTGTCGTTGCTTAAGCTCCCTACTTTCGTGACGTCAACGACGTCGTGTGTTTATATTCTCTAAACCTCTATAGTGCTTGTAAGGCATGGGTATGTTTTCGTTTGATTTCCTCTCTTTGCTCTTACCATGCTCTTGTTCATCTTCAGGTCTCCAGTGGGTACCGATCCTCAACGGCTTCCTCTCGGAACACGTGGCGTTCTCGTGAAGAAACTCAAACAGCACAATGGAGGCGAGGAGGAGGAGGAGGAGGAGGAGGAAGTCGTTCCCCCAACTGGGCCTGCTGGAGCGACGATGGAGCAGAGTACGATTCCCAATCGCAAATATAGATCAGTGACACATAAATGCGCTCGCGAAGACAGCTCTCTCAACGAACACAAATTGTTAGTTTTAAACTGATGATGTCACTAGTTTGAGAAATTAGAAGTGATAGTTTTAGAGCTCCCCTTTGAACCAAAAATTGGCTTGTTCCTGCTATAGGAAAAGGAAGATATTACACGCGAAAATAATTTCGATTCTTCTTGAGCTTTCAATGAAGATTTCCCACATGTCGTTTTGTTTTGGGTAGATTGGTTAATGTTCTTCCCCATGGAAAGAAAATGCAAAAGGCTGGCTTTTACAAGCGGCGAAAGCATCAGCACAACCAACGTATATAAAACTTAGTAGAGTTTTAATAATTAGTACCTTTTACGTGGAAAAAAGTTATTTCTAATAACATGTTCACGCGCCTTCGTGATTTGCTAGTGCTCATTCTTGCGTCGCTAACGTAAAAAGGGCCTAATGTAACCATAATTCTAACTCTGCTTTTTTGGTCAATACACATGAACAAGTACTGTTTGCGGTACTCGAAGAAGAGACCGAACTTATCCTAAATCCCTTTTGAAGCTCTTAAAGAATCCCTCAGTTGCTCAAATTGGCATTTGGTGACATCACGTTTTAGGAACTTAAGAGCCTGTCTCTGTTTGTCAAAGAGACAACACTTTAGAGAGCAGTGTTCACGCGTTGAAAAATTGTCACAGTTTTAAAATTAGCTTGTTCATTGAATTCTTAACTATCAACATGTACTGTAGTAAAGTTTTGAAAAGCTGCTTTATTTTATTTAATGTTTTACGAAAAACCTTAAAATTCTTCATAGAAAGGAACTGAGTGCAATTCATTTAATTGCCACTAAATCAGCCCAGGGCTCATTTTTTGGAACTATTTCGCAATAGATGTTTCGGAATATTTCGGTAATCGATTTATATTGGGAGCTATTACATATGAATGGAATGCATTTGTCCACTAACTCGCTCAATCCTTAGTCGAAGTAGGAGTGAAGAGGATATTCCTAAAGGCGTGTGACCCTTGTTACAAAATGAATGAAGTGTGTAGCACTTGCTCTCGAAATGTGACTGTCGTTTTTGTAATTTTCATTCGTTGATTTCAGAGGAGAAATTCTTCTGTCCAAATGAGCTATGATTAAATGTGACGTTTATGACATTTGTACAAAAGACGATTGATAATGTCATTTCCGTAACATACCTTGTGTACAGTATTGTAAATGGCGGTAGAAGATCTTTCACCTGACTTGATTATTAATGAATTGTACGTTGGGCGTCCTCCTTTGGAGATTACCAGTTGTTGCAATCTCGGTCATCTCGTCACAGGATGACCGGTTCCAGGGTCCGAAGTCTTGCCCTCTGGGCAGATTGACAAACTTTTAACCGTTACTGGCTTCTTTTTTACCCAATAAAGACGAATTTTAGAGAGGAAGTGATCTTCGTTTTGTCATTGCTAATGGCGTAGTCCTAGAGAAGGGGAAGGGCTAGGGTAAGCGCAAACATTTCTTTGAGGGAAAACGCAAGCAAACCAATTTCTGCAGCGAGAATTCGAACTAAATTAAGTCATTGATGGAAAGACACGTAGTCGACCTGAAATGCCTTATTTATTCGAAAGCTAAGAGGCTGTTTACATTAACAAGAGGGTTCTAGAGGGCAAAATAAGATCTTTCCTGGTACACTTGTGTAAATTTCAGTTGTAGTTCATTATTGGAAGAACAAAGTTATTGTGCGCCGCCATGTTTGTCTTCCAGACTCTAGTGCTGAGATCTCTCCGATTGAAAGAAAAACGAGAGAAAAACGGTGAAAAACGAGAGGGCTGAATTAACTGTTAAGGCTACTGATTGGAGGGAGCCAAAAAAAATTTGACGAAAAAGGTGGAAACTCTCGAGACAGTAGTGGAAGGCGAGAGTCACTCTTGTACCATTGAGAAGCTTTACTACTTTAAAAGCTGCATATTAATTATGGCACATCATCAAGGTACAAGTTGATGGAAAGAATCTCTACATTGTGAACATTTTGTTTAATCCACGCTTTCAGGGCATACCATAATTAGCCATAGTTGAGCTAAGAATTCCCCAGTCAAACAAATTGTTAGAAATCGACAGTGTTCTCCTATCCAGTGAAAGTACCCAGGCGAATCATGCAATCTGATTGGCTCTCTGGTCAAGGATGGATGCCAGTCATCTCGCTTCCAGGAGTTGGCAAACTCGGATCAGACCAGATCAGATCGAACTCGGACCGGATCAATAACAAAATTCGCGCCAAAAGTAGACACAGGAAATCCCTGGGTCAACAGTTGAGGCTACTTCCCACCTTCGCGGGTGTCCTTATGGAAAAAGTTCGTACGCGCACTAGTTTCAATAAAATTCTAACAACTATACATCAGAAGATAGCTTAATAAATGTGGTTTACGATAAAAAAATATAGTTTAACTGAGTTTTCCTTTTAGTAAGTGTCAGGATGGCAGCGGTAAGACGTGAAACCACCGAGGGTTCTGCTATTGAATTTATGGGGTATCGGATGCCGCAGCAAGAGCAAGATGACTGCACAATGTTATTCACAAGGCATCAATTAACAAAAGCGTGTTGGGTTGTCTCTGACAGTGAACTCGTCACCGAGTGGAGAACAAGTATTGTAATGACGTTGTGGTGAAGAGCTGGTTTTGTGGCGAAACACGGAATTTGATTGTTAAGTTGTGGAATGCGGTATTAAGGGTACAATAACGGAAAAACAATTTGTGTTGTCATAAACCAACAATAACTCACTGTTTAACATGTCTGCTGCCTAGCAGTTATTTTGGCAGGTGGGCTCGTCTTTTTCAAAATGGCGACCTTGGAGATCCGCCTGAAAAGGGTAAACAAGATCTATTACGAGGGTGTAAGTGTTAATTTTCTTCATTTTGGTTCACGACTCGTATCCTTAATCAGTGACCTTGCATTTCGCAGTAGTGTTTTTGCAAGTGATTCCTTGGGCTTGGTTTGGGAAGGGTGGTTAGTATCATTGTCGGAGTTCATTGGTCGATCAATGTTCTAGCCTTTACTTGAAGGATTACTACCAATATCTTTGTATCAAAATCTTCCCTAGTGACCTCATTTAAAAACTGACGTTTGATTTGGACTTCAATAGGTGATTTTCATCTCGGACGTTCGCGTTCATTGTGCACTTTAGTTGTCAATATTCTGTTCAACCGGCATTCTTCCCGGCGGGTCTAAAACACAGGTCACTCGTTGCAGGTCATTGTTTTACGTTTTGGAAAGTAACCAAAACCCTCAATTTGGCTAACCCTAGGCCTAAGGTTGGTTTTTAGCCCTAGGGTTAGACCTGTGAATTGAAACCTGTGTTTTACACCCGTCGTATTCTTCCAGTTATTTTACATCACCCAATCGTAAATTACAATCCTGGACAAAACCAGTTGAGGCCTTTCCCATTTTCTGCCCTTTTTTTTTTGTCATTACATAAATGGAAAGCTAATAATGCTCCCTCATCCCACCCAAATGACACAATGTTGTCAGCGAGTGCACAGCTTGTTCTCAACATTGTCTTTTAGTGTGGAGGAGGAGGTATACAACTGTAAAAGGAACATTCTTTTTGTAAAAATCGGTTTTTAGTTAGGACATGGAAGTTAAAAGTGTTTCCACAGTTTTATCCATGATCAATAATAATAACCTGCTTTTCACAAATCCACTGTCAAGCATTAACTGTTTTGATTTTTCTTCATCCATCGGGTCTAATTTGCAGGTTGCAGGTTGCGGGTTGCAGATCATTGTTTCACCAATATAGAAAGTATCCTAAACATTCTTAAAAGCTAACCTTAGGCCTAATTAGGCCTAAACAAAAGTTTTGACCTGCAACCCGCGACCTGCGACCTGAAAATTAGACCCGCTGTCTTCAGTACAGTATCTCCTCCCTGCATCAATCCTTATAGTCTCTTTACCTGTTTATCCTACACCATTTGTCGAAAGAGCCAATTTTTTCTGGTTATGTTGGGTAGAACTTAGGGTTAATCAGCAGCTTATCCAACTAGGCATGTAAAAAAAGAATTCAAAAACATGATTGTCTGTTTTATCCACATTTGTGGAAGGCAGTTAGTTCATTGTTGTGAGCTTAAGTAGTCTCTATCCACCCTTTTGAGCGACTGCAATCAATATTGTTGTTAGTGGTTTGTTATATCTGCGCATTCGTTGGATTCCTCATGCTGTGGGTTGTAGAGCTTATTCATTGGTGTTGTGGGAAAAAGGACCATTTTGTGTGCAGCGTTTAGCAGTTTTTTCCCTTCCTTCCCCCCCAGCCACCGGTGCAGTCTCCATCTCGGAGCTGGCTGTCAATAGTGGAAGCTTCAGGATGTCTCAGGTACCAAACCTTCACTTAGCAATACAGCTGCTGAATAATAGTAGTCACAAAGGATGATTTTGCAGTCTGTGTTTAAAATCTCTACAGCAAACCAAATTGATGTTTTTTTTTGTATTTTTGCTGTTGTCTAGGATATTGTCAAGGGTGTTATTGTGGTGCAGAGCCGTGGGGAACTTTCCCACAATGGAATTACCCTGGTAATGGAAGGAGTAGTAAATCTGCAACTGAGTGCAAAAAGTGTGGGAGTATTTGAAGCATTTTACAACTCAATCAAGCCAATTCAATTGGTGAATTACTCCTTGGAGGTTGCCAAGCCTGGCAGATTATACCATTCAATCCAGCACTGTTTTTATAACAATATTATTATTCATTCACATCTTGATTTTATTAGTATTATGCATTTTGACAGAGGGATTGTAACTCATTTGCTTACTGATAGCCTGCTATTACAGCAGTTTGTTGTTGTTACATCTAATAGTCAAGACCTCTTTGCAGATATAGCTGCCATTTCAAATAGCTGCTATGGGATACCAAGGGGGCAAATACATATTAATTTGCCCCTTGAGAATCCCATAATGTCTTGCTGCCATGTCTGCAAAAAGGTCTTTTGGCACCTCAAAAGATAGCACCTTCCTACTTTCCCTTTCTTGGAGTGGTGGTGAACGACAAAGAGCAGCTGTGTTTGCAGGATATGGCGGAACTAATTTATTAATTTGCGTCAATTTTGTGTGTCATGGTTATGCATTCTGTATGTCCCCAAGCAAATGATGTTCCATATCTTGAGGCAATGAATTGCAAGTGAAAACATGTAGTGATTTTCTTTTCTTTTTTTGTTGGGGGGGGGAGGGTGATAAGGCTTGGTGGGGCAGAGATAAGAGAATTTAGCGTACATTTCTCCATCCTTTTCTTTCCCCTTCAGCATCATTATTATTATTATGTAATTATTAATTGTAATAATAATTACTTGTATGACCACTCCCCACTAGGGCCCGGTTGTTAAAAATCCGATTAACGCTAATACCAGATTAAAAAATAAACAAGAAGTTTATTTATCTACACCCCAAAGCTGTTAGAATCTGATAATAGGATAAAATTTAAATTAGTAGATTTAGAGCTTGAAAAACAAAAATAAGCCAAAGAAACTTTTACAAAAAAGTTGAAAACACGTTACAAAAGTTTACGCTAATCCTGGATTAAGTTAATCGGCTTTCGAACAACCGGGCCTAGGGCAACAACTTCGGTTGACATCAACTGACTCGGTCTACGCCCGACTGCACTGGTGCAAGGTGCAGTTTACAACTACTACACCTTCCTGACTTGATAAGGTCACAGGGAACTCCCAGACAGTCGCACTTCTAGTTATTAACCTCGCCCAACAGAAGTTAACTTTGTTCAACAAAATGGGAACCAGTATTTTCCACCGGGCAGGCCTTATGCCACCATTGCACTTCAAATCAGTGTAGTCTCGGATTAGAGGGTACAGTCTTTCATGAGGTATTGTAGCTAGACATGCAATATGCTCTTTGAGAAAGATAGATTTCAGTGACTGCAATGTTTACACCTAATGGCACAACAGAGCTTCCATTTGAGATCCCATTGAAACCAAAAGGCAACAAACCACTATATGAGACCTACCATGGAGTGTTTGTCAACATACAGGTTTGTGTTAATTTTGTTCTGTTACCCACATAGTATTGCTGTGAATTTTTGTTATTTGGGGTGGATTGGTAACTGTGACAATTGATATCCAAGGGTAAAACAAAAGGCCAAGAAAATTAATATTACCTGTGGTATAAATTTAATCTTGTGCAGCATTGAAATCATTGCCAGTACTACATGTATTCTGACAAAGACAAAAAGATGAATGACTACAGAAAGCCAGTAAAATTGCTGTCAATTTAGCTGTTAATTAAGCTGTCTTTAATGGTGCAGTTTTCTTTGCTTGCAAGAAATACATGTACGTCTGCTTTGAAGTGATGTCTTCCTGTCTAGCATAAGTTTTAAAGGAGGTTTTAAAATGCACCACTTCTGATGGATTGGCCAGATAACGTCCCTTTTCCCATGCTGTTTAGTTTGACTGATAGTCAGGTTACCATTTGGCCTGAGAAGTGATCTGTTTTAAGTTGTTGGTTTCCATATGGTAGATACTGCGTGCTGAGCAGAGAAAGGAATAAATTATTATTAAATTATTACATTATTATTGTTTCATAGCAGAGGTTAATGTTATTTTTATGGCTTTTTAGTATTATCTGAGAGCTGAAATGAAAAGGCCATTGCTAAACAAAGATCTTCAAAGCCAAGCAGAATTTATTGTTGAGAACAAGGTAATGTCATCTATCTTGAAATGAATACATCTGTCATGTACAAAAAGATTAATTAATTAAGAACGGTGGGAGAACAACTTTTAATTTTGTCACAACTATTATTTTTTTCCAAAATGGGACTGAATTTGATGCATAAAAGAGGCTTAAGTCATAAAAGGAGTTTGGGGGGGGGGGGATTGGGGGTGAAAGGGTGGCATTATGGGAGAAGTGGGGGAATTTGCACCCAAATATTGTAATCCTTGGCATACAACACAAGATTTTGCTTGAGTGTCACCAGTAAGATTCTTGTATTTGGATATCTTTCACCATTTTTAATGCTATACTGTCTACAGACACCATCTAAGAAGGAAGAAGCCAAACCTGTGGAGTTTTCCATAACACCAGAGTCTCTGGAAAATGTGAAAGAGGTATGTGAAAGAGGTTACAGCTGTAATTAATTTTGAAAACTTGCTTTGTTGCGTAGTTGACAATATTATTGTCATTACATGTAAGTGCTTTATACCGTTAATACTTATTTACTGTAACTTTCACCACAACTGTGGTGGGGGTCGCACAACAGAGCCAGGCTCCAAATTAAGTGCGCCCTTCTTACCCTCCCAATCATGATATACCACAGAAGACAGACCACAACACTGGGAAGTACATGCGCTACTTTTTGCGACAAGTGTGCGAGTTCTTTTACGTCCCACAGGATTATGAATATTGAAGGGTTGTGAGACGGGACCACCGGCTTATCGTCCTTATCCGAGAAGACCAGAGAGTCTAACCATTTGTAGATGGAATTACAAAGGCAGCAATTTCTCCTCAGTTATTTAAAGACCCTGAGTGTTGGTCTGGCCGGAGTTGAACTCACGACCTCCCGCGTGACAGCGGGGTGCTCAACCAACTGAGCCACTGGTGCGCGGTTTAATACTGTAGCATGGCTTCCTCTCTTTGCCATGTATAATTAAAACCTTTTACTACCCTTAATGAGTAAAAGAAATTTCATTTTGTTTCACTGGAATTTGTAATTAATTTTAGTCTATATTTGGTTTTTGCAGCCATTGTCCTTAGTAACACCTAATTTTCTCCCAATTCAGCAACACCTAGAGTTCCTTTTTATGCACCCCTTTTATCACCCATTGCCATGCTTTTGCAAATCCCATTTTGTATGTTTCATACTTAATTTTTCTTTCACCCTTTTCCTGTAAGCTTGTAGTTTTGGCATAAGTTAGTCAAATTTGCCTTCACTGCAGAGGGTTCAAGATAAATCTTGCATAAGCATTGTTTTTATTATTTTTCTCTTGGGACTTATATTGGTCCCAAGAGAAACTGGAAACAATGCTTATGCAAAATTTTGGAGGGACAAACAAGGAGTATTATGGTGTTTTTGATATTGGCTAATTTTGAGGTGAAAACAATGAAACTTTTAGTGGACCTTCCAGTCCTTCTCTTGTTAGGTTTTTGGGCATTTTTGTGTGGCAACTTAATTTCCTGATTTGACATGATGAAACACACTTGAGAATAAACAGACAATACCTAGGATCTTGGATGAAGGTTTCAACTTCAAAACCATCAGCAGCCTTCGCAACAGAGAGGCCAGGCATTTGATAAGGCCATTGTTTAACTTTGTCAAAGAAACAAACAAAGAAACCACATCAAAACTGTTTGTCAAAATCGGCTTATCTCACACTTGTGATTTCTCTGAAATGAAGAATTCCAGCTTAAAAAGATAAGAAATCAAGGTGGAGTCAGGTCAATAAAAGGCTAAAATCTTAAAACGTTTGGCCTGGCAAATTTGATGACCCAGTTACATGAGGGGCTCCTCCACTTGCTAATTACTGATGCATGGTTAAAACGGAGAAAATTATAGTGAGTATATGTTTTGTCTCTTGAAATATTTTGAGTCCTTTTAATTGATTCAGAGGATGCGTGCCAGCTGGAAAGTTGACATGGAAAATTGCTTACCCAAGAATGAAATCTATATGTCTGCGATGACTGGATAAAGGTTTTCTTGTGTAATGGAAATCAATGTGTGATTTCAGCAATATTTGGGCAATTTTTTGTAAGCAAAACCAAGCTATGCCACATGTGATCATAGATTGCCGATTGTGGTCATCAATCTGAAATAGGCGGACCCAGGAGTCTGTACTCTGAATTCTGTTTCGGGAAGGCGCATGCACAGCCATTGCACACAACCCCTCCCAGGCCTGTTAATGGTGGGTAATTTTTTATTTTACCCTCACAAACTTGGCTGTTACCAAGTGCTCCTCTATCCACCAATACAGCAGTTTGTGTTGTAGTTGTAATGTAGTTTCATTACGTTCTCAGCCAGTATTGACTTGTAGGGTTTGGTATCAATATTATTTATTCTTGTAGAGAGTTAAAGTTCCGAAGTTCTTAGTGAAAGGTGAACTGGACAATGTACAGTGCTCCATTGCTAAGCCTTTCACAGGAGAGGTAGGTAACATGTTATGTTATTGATGACGATCATGACCATTATAATGATGATGATGATGATGATGATGATGATGATGATGATTTGAAGATGACGATATAAAGTAGGTGACCGTGACATTGATACCGACAATGACAATGGTGATGATTGTTGGTGGAGGTTTAGCTTCACTGCACAAAACATTTCCCCTTAATCAGAGAGAATATGCCAAAGAGTCTTTCAACCCTGGGTGCTGAAGTTGTTGCCATCTGATGACGAGACTAACATATCCCACGTTCACCACCATAATGGTCTAAGCGCAATGATAATCCATGTTTTGTCTTTCACAGAGCATGTACAGTTCATTATGCTGTAATCAACTTTCCACCCACCTTCGTCAGCGCAATACAGCGGTCTCTTTAGTCATTCAACCCTTGATTTTGTGTGTTTAAAAGGAAAGTGTCACAAAATTAAGCAAAATTCAGTGACTACTATAAGAATGAGCAACCAAACCACGCAAAACATGAAAATAACTACTGAAAACATCAATGGTTTGAATAAAAAAGCAGTCACAGAAGGAAGCAGGGGTGGACAAAACTGAAGAAGATTACAATGGATTGCAACATTGGGATTTTTTAAAGCTGTTTGGCTCAACCCTTTGACTCTCAGAAGTGATCAGTATCACTATGCAGTTCTGGAAATAATTTTTATTTATTCAGAGGACATTTGTCCTTTCAAATCTTCATTTTGGTCGGACATTTGACAAATTGGACCGGACATAATTTATTGACTGACAACACCTTGAAGAAGATAACTCAAGATGTGCTGGTGAGATGTTCGGTCATCCTGTCCGATCATAATGTGAAATTGACAGGACATTTTCAAAATTTGGTCGGACAATGTCCGATGACCGACTGTTATTTCCAGCACTGCTATGTAAATTCTCCTTACAATTTCAGTGAAATGTCAGTTTGACAGGTATTGAGAATTAACTTTAGAGGTGTGATCTTGATAAATTCTCATGACTACCCAACAAAGAACTCTATGGTACTGGATGGGAGAATGAACGTTTTGATCATAGTAATGAAAGGGTTAACAGTTTTTCAAAGTTTATCGTTGATGTTTGTAACTTTAGTATTGTATATGGTAGGCAGATGCTTTTTGTCACGAGGCTTTGATTTTGTTGTTTAAAAGTAAATCTTTGGTTAACATTTAGTTAACATCACAAATAAGGTTGCGAAACTGGCAAAACTACACAAAATGGACTGCACTATTAGTACTGTGACACAGTCCTGTTATTTTCTGATCAGTTCATTGTTTTTTTCCATTTCTCTGCAGTTGGAAGTTGTACACTCAGACAAACCAATTAAATCTATTGAATTGCAGCTCCTGAGAATAGAGACATGTGGTAGGTGATGTCACCCTGACCTTACCGACTAAGGATTGTTGATGACTATTATGTAAGAAGGATTGCTTTTGGTCAAATCCCCTAACAATGTACTAGAGCTTTTCATTGACCTCTGTGGTAAAGTACCAAGATGATGTAACTGGTTTAAACTTGAAAGCAAGACTGACTAGATAGCACCGTGTACTTCTATGCCAGTGTTCATTTTGCACATAACAAATTGATTGTCTGTGATTTGGATGAGTAGTTTATTTGGCAAAAACAAAAAATAGTCAACTTTAAGGGGGTGGCACTTAACTACAGAAAGACAATGGTTGCTAAGGAAGCTTTTTCATCAAAGAGTGCCACAAAAAGGTTGCATGGATGGTTCTATGAATTAACTTTTTCAATGGAAGTCTGACATCACTTTAATCAGAACATGCATGCGCAACTAGTCCCAGTCTTCTGCCATGCGTTTCAATGAAAAGCATGCAAAAACTCTCAGGGAACAATCATTTTTCACAAACTGTAGTATGGAATTTCTATTTGGACAAAAAATGGACCCAATATTTTGAAAAGCGTGTCAAAGGAGGGCCTTGTGACATGATAATTGTTTTGAAAAATAACTTTTTTAAAATCCATGCTACAGAATTTGTGTTAGACTGTTCTCGTACTGTTGCGTTAAAATTTGTGAAGAATACAGTTAACTCGCTGAGTTTTGAGGCATTTTCTGTTTTGGTCAGGTGATTTACCAAATATGGTGTTGAGTCAAACCAGACAAACAAAATGTGAAATAGAATAAACCTGGCAAAAAATGGTAACTGTAGAGTTAAAGGCATTCAAGAAATGATTATTTGAAGGGGTCCCTAGCAACAGTTTGTTAGTTGAGGGCCAACCCCCTAAAGTTAGTTTAAGTTGTGGAAATAGAAGTAGTAGAGAACAGAAGAATGGAAGAATACCAAAGAAGACGCATGTCAAGACAGGGCCACTGCAAACAGACACTGTATGTAGAAACTGTGGTTGCAGTTTTCTGTTTTCTGAAGAGCTGACAAATGTTAGCTTTGGTCTAGTAGGGCTTACTTGCATCAGTTATTCTAACTCAACACCTTGCAGTCATCATTGATATACGATGGATAACTGATGACTAAGTTATGAAAAATTCAGCACATGGTCTTCAGTTAACCCTTTCACTCCCGAGGGGACCCCACTAACAAGTGAAATCATCTGGTGTTACACAGAGTAAAATCTGTTATGTGTCACTCTTGGGAGTGAGTTAAAGGGTTAAATTCATTGGATATGGATTCATTAGGTTTTCAGGAGTACTTTTGGCATGAAGTAAACTGCTATTCTCTGTTTTCACATGATGTCAAAGCCGCCATGTTGGTGTCCCGACCCAATCCTCTGGAAATTGACATCTATTATTATGCAAATGTTTTCCTTTGTTTTCCTGTTGATCATGTGAGTGGAAACCAAGAATAGTTTAAGTTAGACATTTTCTTTATTTTTTTTTTTTTTTTTTTTTTTTTCAGGCTGTGCTGAGGGGTATTCAAAAGATGGTGAGTACCGGTATTAGTTTAATTTGTGTTCAGATGTAAGTCATGAATAATTCATGAGGGAAACTGCTAAACATTGTTAACATTCACAAAAGACAATCTGCAACACTAACAAACACTACAACTTGTAGCTGACAAAAAAGAAACCTAATAAAATAAAATCTTTACTAGTAACTAAAATTAAATGAGAGTGCAATCAGTTAAGTAAGCAGAATTTTTATGAAATTCTGTCTACCTTATAATATTGCCAGTATTATTGCTTCATTGCTAGTTGAAAAACTGACTTGAAGTTCATGCATGGCTTGCACATTAGTTTTTTAACTATCAATAAAGCAGTTTTCAAATGACTGTCAAAAGCAATTAGGTGATTGCAATTGCTACGCTTGGTGATTGGTTTAAAGATCTTGTGCCACTTTGTCAACTTTTTTAGTTAGTTCACTTTTTTAGTTAGTTCACTGCGCACCGGTGGCTCAGTTGGTTGAGCACGGGCTGTCACGCAGGAGGTCGTGAGTTCAACTCCGGCCGGACCAACACTCAGGGTCTTTAAAATAACTGAGGAGAAAGTGCTGCCTTTGTAATTATATCTGCAAATGGTTAGACTCTCTAGTCTTCTCGGATAAGGACGATAAGCCGGAGGTCCCGTCTCACAACCCTTCAATGTTCATAATCCTGTGGGACGTAAAAGAACCCGCACACTTGTCGCAAAGAGCAGGGCATGTAGTTCCCGGTGTTGTGGTCTGTCTTCTATGGTGTACCATGGTTGGGAGGGTAAATGCTCGGAGATATTAGCTACACCAAGCTACTCTAAAAATCCGAGGGTAAATAAAGATATATGATATGATATGATATGACCAATGGGAAGGAACACCAAAAGCAATCGCAACTTGCACGCCCGATTTTTTCCGCCCTTTGAGCAAATTACATGGAATGGGCCCTTTGCAGCTTTGTGATCACATGGCACAAAAACCGCCATACTGGAACGCAAATTGCGCACTGGGACGTCTAAAACAAAGCAAGTTAATCTAAATTTCTTTGTTTTAGATATCCCAGTGGGCAATTTGCGTTTCTGTTTGGCGGTTTTTGTACCATGTGATCACAATTTGCAAAAGACCTATTGCTACGAATTTGGATTGGTTCATTGCACTGTTTACACCAGCTGTGATTGGTTGAAGTAATCACTTTGGAATTTGTTTTACGACACTCCACTGAAAACCGCTCTAATCAACTTTAATTTGCCTTCTGTTTTAGCCACTGAGATTCAAAATATCCAGGTAGGAAATAAAGTATAGTTTTAACTGCCTGTTTTGGACATTTGATGAAAACCCTGCTTGGAAAAATATAGAGTACAAAGGTTTTGGTAAACAGCAAACGGCAGTTTTCTGCTTGTCTCAAAAGAGTAGAAGTTTCTCATTCTGACTTGCCTCTTTATTTAAGAACTTGGTATTTGTAGCTTACGGCCAAGAAATTAGAAAAAATGAAACCAGGTTTTTGAATGTTGACACAATTTTCAGCCTGTCGTTGCCATTTGCCCGTAAGCGCGTTGCATCTTTTAGATGATGCTTCGAAAATAGGCACAACTCTTTGACGCGTTTACCGCTAGAAGCCCTTCCTTGCGTTTAAACGTGAACTGCAAACTGCAAACGCCACCGCAAGGTCGTGATCACGTGACATCCTCAGATTGGTCGTTAGTTGGTCTCTATTAATAGGGAGCTTACGAAACGAGGACGACGACGGTTACGAGGACTTCATTTAAAAATACGAGTTCGCGTTATTCATATCACTACGAAACTACAGTAGTTCATGTCGTTTCGCGTTAAAAATGTGTAGTAACTGTCTAGGAATTAAACTGGTATGAGTGGGTTGGAAGCGTAGAGAGAGAACTTAAAATTCATCGTCATGTGGTAACGTTCTCCACAGAACCTTGAATTTGGTCATTTCACGTCGTCATTTAGGAGATGACGGCAAAGAAATGTACCAAAATGTAAAACGCGCGTGCGGAGCCATTGTTTTTTCTCACTAAACCTATTGTTTTGTAGCGTCGTCATTG
>NC_090895.1:42788691-42793691 GCF_036669925.1 Montipora capricornis | reverse complement strand
ACAATCGGCGACACTTTCGATCTGCCGCCAGTGACAATAAAACATTTCAGTCGAAGTTCAGTTTGTTGCATGCTTTCCAAGTGAATTTCAAGCATTAGTTCGCTTATCGTGAGTGAAATAACAGAGAATCCAAAGGCAAAGTATGTTAAATTTTTGTTTTGTGCGACCCTGTGGATAAAAAAAATAATTCCGGGCACGCACGTGTCATTGTTGTCTCGGTTCTTGTTTTGCACGTAACTTGCCTTTTTTTGCAAATTCGGCAACTTTTTTTCGGAGTTAGTGTTATAATTAACGTGTTGAACATGAAACTTGAATGTATTCAATCGCTTGATTATTAACATTGGCCATGGCGAAGTCATGGACGCACGGGCCGACAATGAACTGTGCATCGATCGCTAACATTTGTTTACTCTTTTGTAATGTGATCGATGGAGCTTTGACAGCCCAGACATTTTGATCGATGAATCAACAGGCACAACAGTTTCAAAGAAATTGATCATTCTAAGTACATATTCGTTGGGAGGGATAAGACTTTATTTTTGTGCAATTAGAAATCTGAAAGGATACTGCAGCAGCAATTAAGAGGCAATAGATCACATATTAATTCTTGAATATTAATTAGCTGGACCCCCAAATTTTTCAAAAAGGGGTCCAGAGGACCCCCAAATTTGAAAACCTGGATACATCTCTGCCTATACCAGAACAAATGAGCACAGCAACTTGACCTGCTCATTGCACCGGCATCGCAGGGGTCATAGGTTTGAATCCTGTTGAAGAGATCTGAATTTCTCATTGCTTAGAAAAGACAATAATTATAGCTCATATGTGACCCTCCATGGGAAAACAATAAATAAGTTGACTGCACGCACATGGCACTTGTCTAACACGCCTAGTGAGCGCATATGCAAGAAAAAACAAAAGAAATGGGGTAGCGTGTTTGTGCCTTTTGTTAACGGTCTCTTCACATGGTAGACCTTTTTGTTTTAACATGCAAGCTTAACACAGTAAATTCCTTTGTTCTTGACACAGGAGCTCTGTGATTTGTCTTCAAACACAGTTTGGTCATTAACCCAAAGCAGAGTAGTTTACCATCGTTTATTATAAACATGATGTAAGCTTAAACAAAGATCATTGAAATTTGTTTTGCGTGCTTGCTTGCAGGGCTTGAAATTAACGTTTCTGCTCGGGTGCCAGCTGGCTACTAATGGGAAAAATTTGTTTGCCAGACCATAAATTTTGGTCGCCAACTTATTTAATATATGGCTTACGTAAGAACATGATTTTAAATGTTGCTTTCCATGCAAGAAAAGTCACAATTATTAAATAGCAAGAAAAAAACACTGTTGTTTTTGGCTTTTGTCTTTAGTTTGGTGATGGTGTTCTTTACGGTTATTTGAAAGGGAGCGAAGCACACAACGTTTTAAGTCCGTGTTTTCCATAGCAAGGCAAACATGGGTCCTTTGTCATCTTGCTTTTCACCTCTTTAAAACGTAGTTTCTTTATTCTCCTACCTTTATCGCGAGTAAACGCAATACTACAATTGCTCGGCCTGGGCCCCCACACAACCACAATGCTTGTTTCAGTAACCTCTAGAATCAGAGGAACTTGTTTTCTTACAGTACCTTTCTATCGATATTTATCTCCGTTTTTTGATCACTTTGTGTAGTCATCTTTGCGGGTGTCAACTTTCTAACAGAGGGGACGAACTCGTTATGCGATGTCCAGGTTCATTATCAACATATTATCAATACTAAGCTAATTCCGAGGAGGTCCTTCGGTAATCTACGTTTTTAGCATTCACAACTGACGATGGATTTAAATTTTCAATTAACCTTCTGGGCCCGGTTGTTCGAAAGCCGATTAACTTAATCCAGGATTAGCGTAAACTTTTGCTTCATGTTTTCAACCTTTTGGTTAAAGTTTCTTTTGCTTATTTTTGTTTTTCAAGATCGACATCTACTAATGTAAATTTTATCCGAATATCAGCGTTGAACAGCATTTCGGAGTAGAGAAATAAATTTCTTGGTTAATTTTTAATCTCGAATTAGCGTTAATCGGCTTTTAGGCCCTGGCCGAATCTTCGTCTTCCGGCCGGCTATAAGCACATGGTGTTTAAGGGTGTGAAACTGATTTTCTTGTAGTATTTAGACACTATTTTAGTTGGAAAAGAAAGGTGAGTCGTGCTCTAGCTACGAGTTCCGAATGATTTCATCATATAAAGAGTCAATTACAGAAGTTGTCTACTGTTTATCCTGGGTTACCAGACAACACGTCATTCCTCAAAATCTAGTCGCAAGCAGACAATTTTTGGTTGCATTGGCGACCAGTGAGTCGCAATTTCAATCCTGACTTGATTTGTCAACAACCCGGTTTTGGATCGTCTCTGCTTGCATTACTTCCACAGTGGCACTGAAACGGTCACGTTGACGGGGTTGATGATTTCCCTTTCACCAGTGGTTTTCTTTCTGGTTTTAAAATATGCCATTGTGATTTTTTAAAAAAAGCATTTCCCGCAAGCATTTATTAAAATGCCAATAACACAACCAGTTTATAGTTCATGTGACTTAGGCTTGTTAGAATTGTTAAGGTTCAGCATGTTAGAAGTTGACACGGTACGGTAAGCCTGTAGCCTCATACACCTTATTCCAAAATGGCCACCATTTTAGTATTCTTTTGTTTCCATGCAAATGGACCCTTATGGCCTTGTTCAAGGTTAAATATTCTTTTGAATTTTAGGTTTGATAACGAGGCCATAAGGGCCAATTTGCAAAAGAATACTAAAATGGCAGCCATTTTGGACTAAAGTGTATGCAAAGCTTATCACCAGCTCTTTTGTCTTTAGTGTGTGTAAAAAACAAAGGCTTCTAGTTTAATGAGGAAGGCTACTAACACACAGCTAACATGTTTAGTCACGCTCCTTTTGTTTCAACATGCTGTGTGATTGCATTCACCTTTTCTGATGATGGTTTTCCCCAGGAAGGTCACAAATTGTCCATATAGGTGTGGGGATCATTTCTCTCTTTTGTTGACCATCGTAAAGAAATTCAGAGTGACATTTCAAGTGTTATAGACCTTTGATTCATTTTGCTCTGAAAAAGGGTTAAAACTCGAAACGTCAGCTTTCGAATTTCTTTATGGTAGTGGAGTACTGATCATGGATTAAAATTGATCATTGATCGAAAATCTTTAAGCAACGCCACAATCGATTATGGATTATGACAATCAATTATCTCAGACAAATGCGATAATCTTACATTTCATACAGTTTTAGTGTTTTCCAAAACTCGGCGAAACATGCTCACGCCAGGCTAGGTTTTGCATTTTGTTCACATTAATTTTGATAGGGCGCATTTCATACAGAAAAAAGTGGCTTTGATGGTTCTCTTAGATATTACTCTAAATTAGTAGCTGGCCGTAAAATAGCTACCTACTGCGATCAGAAAGGTAACAAGAGTAGATGAAAGCAAAACAGATGTAGACAGCTTGTGAAGATCAATTTGGTTCCCAAGTCCTCACCTTGTTGTCTTGTTTTCATGTTGTTCACAACAAACATGGCGACTTGTACACAGTTGAAACAGATGTGTTTTTTAATCAGTAGATTTTCCAATTATATTCAATGATTGATCGGTTGGGTCAATCGGATTATTTCTAATGGTCGGTAATAAAATCTCAGCTGATTCCCATCAGTACTTTACAGGTGGTCAATTTACCATGTCAACTCAGTTGATAAACACATTTGTAAAAACAATTTGTTCTCTAATATTTAAATAAATACAACCACACTTTTGAATTTTTGGAACATGATTCGATGTTCTGAAAACTCAAAAGTGTGGTTGTATTTTTTAAAATATTAGTAACACTTGTGCTATCCAGACCATTTGGAATTTGTTCTCTGCTTTAATTTTTCTCCAATAAATTATTATAGGTATATTTTTACAAGCCTCCTTTGTTTGCCAATTGAAGAGGACTGGTTCTTGTGTTCCTCAACCACGTCACTTACACCAACTTTCTTTATTCACTTGTTCATTTTGTTTTCCCGATACAGATCATGTGATAGTACTCAGAAGATTTGGTCCTAAAGTTGTTTTTTTCGTTGAAAAGAGTGCTTATCATATCATATATCATATACCCTTATTATCCCTCAGATTTTAGAGTAGCTTGGTGTAGCTAGTATCCACAGAAGACAGACCATAACACCGGGAATTCCATGCCCTACGACAAGCAACAGACACATTCATGCTTGCATGCACTCTTTTTGATGAACAAGGCAAAGGATTAAATCTCCTAAGTATTATCATGTGATCTGTATTGAGAAAACAAAATGTACAAGCAAAAACGGTCTATTGAAGTGTGGATTGTGATTGTTGTTTTCATTTCCAGATTCCAGATTTCTAGTTTACTTTATGCGTAATTTTTTCCGAGGTGTATTAAAATATGCAGGGAAAAATGTTATCAGCATTCACTCAGGTGGTTTCTCCACACTAAAGTCAAATTGGATCCACTTGGTTCAGTGTATCTCCAAAGTTCTATAAGAGTCTCGTGACAATCTCTGGAGCCAAAAACATGAAGGCATACTTTTCTTGAAAAGAAAAACTCCTTTGTCAGGTGTTTTACCTCATGAGGCAAGGCTGCTGCCTAAGAAAATTTTAAAGGGGCCCTCAGAGCTAAACGCTAAGAACTTAGGAGCCCAACATATGAAGTGAAAGGTGTTGCTGTCAAAAGTTAAGGCGCCCAGAGCTATTCTTTGAGAGCCCCTGGCTACCGGGCTCCTGTTAGGCAACAGCCTTGTGAGGTCTTAGCAAATTAGGGCCTATGAACCTATAGCTTTGTTGAGAAGTGGGGGGCCTATGAACTGAGGCAGCTGTTACTTATCTTACATGGTGTTGTGTTGTTTTTCACAACTGCTATTTTTCCCCTGAGGGCCCCAAGTACTCTCTTCCATGCAACTTTAGCCTGTGTAGCTGGCGGTATTATTGGCGCAAAGGCACAAGCTGCGCGGA
>NC_090895.1:42781191-42783691 GCF_036669925.1 Montipora capricornis | reverse complement strand
TTGAATTTTTTCTGCCCCGCATTTTTAATCTTTGAAAACTCAGTCACATTTAAATAGTGATCAGCCACTTAAGTCAATGCGTCAAACAAACGTGACGAGCTCTGGGGTCGGGAGGACATGGATCTTTCAGTGCCTTTGCATTTTTTTCAGGCATGTATGGTTATGGAAAAACATGAGCAAGGAAATTGTATTGGGTCAGACCTATTTCCATGGGTATAAATTCTTCGAACGTACAATATAAAAAAAGAAGGTCCTTGAAATTTCTAAAAGTTGGCCCTTGAACAGTCCCCTTGAGATAGTCCTTTGAATTTTTTGGTCTCTAAAAAAAGTGTACGAACCATGAATTTGTAAGTATACTGTATTGTAGTTATTCGTATTGTCCTTAGTAGCGTTAGTAGCTATCGCATTGTAAATACTTTCTGTATTTCCTCAAGATCATTTGTCTTTAGTATCGTGTTGTAACAGTAGAACTGTGCTATGTATAGTGCATGTGTAATATCCAGTAGCGGTAATAGTAGTGTAAGTGTTGGAAATAAATTAAAATTAAATGTAAACAAAAAAAACCATGCTGCCAGCAAACCAGGCCGGGTGTGGAGAGAGGCACTTGTGAGAGTCAAAGTGTCTTGCCCAAGAACACACACACAATGTCCCCAGCCAGGGCCCAAAACCCGGACCACTCGCTCCGGAGTTGAGCGCACCTAACCATGAGGTCCCGTGCCACCACAGCTCTTTACTTGAACTAGGTTGATAATTGCCTTGACTATTGAAAAGATGATACACCATCAAAATTGGTCTTATATTAAGTCGCTACTATGACCAAAAAAACAATTTTTATGTTTCTTTGGATTTCAAAACTATTGCATTAACCTAAACAGTAACCTATCGAAGTTAACAAAAAAAGGACACCTGTTTATTTTCCACTTAGAATTTCTCCTGTTTAATGGTACGCCATTACTAACTGTAAAATCTTGATGAGAGCTGGATCTAGGGAGGGGAAAATGACATCAAAGACTCAATAGTTTTAAGAAAGGCAATACATGTGGATGCGGATTGAATTAGTATGCAGCACAGAGGGTTTTGGTCTTTCGAGACTTTTAAACTTCAGATTTTGACACATGGAGAAACAAGCTGCGGTGTACATGCTGAAATTTAAGCTAGTGAGTGGGTCGGTAAATGACGTCACTTTTCCATAGCTTCCAACCCTCGGAGCGCCAAATCCGGTCAGTTTGCAACTTGAGTAATGGCAGACAGTTGAAATCCAATACTAACATTCAAAGGAAATTGCCCTGGAGGGAGAAAAATCCAAAGCTCTTAAAATTTTGCCAGTCAAGTGTGATGCAACATCACACCTCTCAAAATCTGAAGGGGAAAAAAAATAAGTGATTTTTGATTCCAGAGTAGCACTTCACGAAAACTTGAATTTAAAATGGTGGTGCTTTCATCCCGGAAAATAACCTTTAGTTTTCTTTCGTTTTTCACATTAGTGTGAGAGCTGCAACTTAGCGTTACTTACACCGTAATTGCTATTTACAATCTAATACTAACTCACCAATTAAAGGTGCATTGACAGTGAAGTAGTAGGGAAAATATAGGGCTGCGTAGAATTTATTCAGGACAACTAATTTTAATTTGTACATGTATGTGTAATGTGGTTTGTGGGTGACTTGGGGACGTGGGTGTAGATATGGTTACTATTGTAAGGTTTTTGTGTAGGATAGTATGAAACTAGAAGTGTTAAGTTCCTGTCAAGTCGTTTTATGTAAGTTATACTATAGTAATGCAAGTAATTTGTTAGGATGTGACATATTGTGTGCCTGTATCACATAAAGTTTCTGTGATGTAAGATTATACTTAAATAAGCAATGTAATTAAAACTTGTACAAAAAAATAAAAATATATAGATAAAAAAAACCTCACTTGATTTTTGGCATATGTATCTGTTAACTGAATCTTTTGGTGTACATCAAAACAATTCAGTCAAGTCATGTCCAGTCAACTAAACAATCACCCAAATGGGGACACCCAATGGTTTCATGGAACTAATGATTAATATAAGTGTAATAATTTAGGGACCCAAAGGAATTACATAAATACCGTATGACTGCTTTCAGAGGATAGAGTCGGACAGTAATATGTTATGATTTCGATCTTTCATCAACCCTGGCATTATGTCTGCAGTAGTGAAAACTGCAGAGACTCACAAACTATGCTAATTTTCTTCAGTTTAAGAGATGGCGACTGCTGCACCATCATTTCATCCACTAAGGAGACAACAAACTATGCACGGTGTGTCGTCTTCTTGTGGATGTGGGAACTCAGGCGCTTAGAGAACCTTTAACAGGATACATCCCCAACCTGTCTGCATGGCATTTTGGCAAGTGAGTTACCTACATTGCGGTCCCTGCGAAATAGGAAGATTTTAAATGCTACACAGTGGGAAAGCTGTACCCAACTATCCCATCATCAGTCTCATCAGCTAGCTTTGACATTACGCTTCTGA
>NC_090895.1:42759884-42772384 GCF_036669925.1 Montipora capricornis | reverse complement strand
AGAATTGGATAAGCCTAATGCTAAAGTTTGTTTTGTCCTCTAGATGAAGCTAGAAAGGGAAATTACTGTAAGGGCATTCGTTGTATGGTTAGAACTAGAATGTCTTCCGTGTTTAAAGTGCCCCTGTGACTAAAAAAATCAATTCATATTTTTCTTTGGATTTCAAAACTTTGTTAACAAAACACTAAGTGACCCAGGCTTTAAGCCTTGATTTCGAAAAGACACCTCTTTATTTTAACTGTAATTTTCCAATTTAATGGTCCGCCACAACTAACATTATGTTCTTGAGAGAGCTGGATCGTGGAGAAAATGACGTCAAAGGCTCACTAGTTTAAGAATGCAATACGTGTGTATGCCGCAGAATTAATATGCTGCACAGGGGTTTTGGGCTTTCATACTTTTAAACTCACGCTTTGCATATATAATAAGCTGCGTTCACACACTGGAATTTTGAGCTACATGTAGTGAGCCTCTGACGTCACTTTTCCCTGGATCAAACCCCCTGAGGTCCAATCGGTCAGTGTTGAACGTGAGTAATTGCGGACCGTGAAATCCAAAACTTACACTCAAAGTAAACGGCCTTTGGATAAAAATCAAAGCTCAAAATTTTGCCAGTCAGGTGTTAAGCAAACACACTTTCAAAATCTGAAGGAAAAAAGGTAATGGTTTTTTCGATCACAGGGGCACTTTAAATAGGAACAACTAACTGCAATTATATGAATGAATGAAAATAAAATATGTAAAGCATCCTGACATTCTTACTTTTGTATATGGTTTAGATAGTATTACATGTGTATCTTAAAATGAAAAAATGAAAGCAGCAATAATGTTGTGTGACTATGAAGACTGAAATGTAGATTTGTAGACCTTGACCACGACAGTCACAGCAGCACATAAAGTCTGGAGTTGCATGAAGCCAGGGGTATTGTTTATTTATATTTGTCCCACACTTTCCAATCCTGAAGTTTTTGTGTTTTTCTCTCATGATTTTCTCATAAATATTTATTGCTGTAACCATGTTATGTAGCATCATTAGAAAATTTATTATTTTTAATAGTTGATAACAGATTGTCTTTATGAGACTAATTGAGTGTTGTGCTGGAATAGACTGACTGGCTTGCTGACTGATAGAGGCACCGACACGGGAAAATTGTCCTTTTACCTTGGTTTCTTGTATCTTCCCTTATAATTCTAATTTCATTGTCAGTACATGTAAGTTCGATTTTAACACCAGTACACCAGTAAAGAGGTCTGTGATGGCTTTAATGTTCCTGCTTTGTGATACAAATGACTGAGAATAAGGAGGAATTAAACTTAACAGCACTAGTTCAGCTTAGCATAAAAATCACTCATTTTGGCAGGCAATAGAGGTACAATTTCAGGGTTATCTTTCTCTGCAAAATTATGACTAAAGTTTCCCCTTTTGAAGAATCCAAATTATCCCTTGAAACATCAAGTTTTTGCTTATAAGTTTCCTGGCTGATGTTAAATCAGTATTTTCTACTTCAGAATATGGCACGTTTTTGTTATAAGATGGCATAAGCCATGCAAATTTGAACTCGGTGCATGCCAGTTTACCTCACACTCTTTTGAAAACAAGACACTAGCGGTATGTGCACAGCATTCACCTTGCCCAGTGCCCAGCCATGCAGCCACGCAATGCACGCTTTGCATCATTCCATTACGTGCTGTTATTATCCACAAAGAAACCAACGGATTGTTAAGTTTTTGTGAATGGTGAACTATTCCTGTCACAACAAACTTTTTGCCAACAACATTTTGAATGAAGCCTGAAAGGCTTTGAACTGTTTTTGCAAATAGCGACTTGTTTCAAGCACCAAATACGATACAAAATCTGTTGATTCTACCAGTGGTAAACATTCTGGATCAAAGTTCTTGTCGGAAATTATAAATGGATCAATTCCAGTAAGAGAAATCTTTTCTCTGTATCGTTCCTTGACCTTTGAATCAGGGCTCTCGGCATAATCTCCAAGTTTCACAGGCTGATCAGCCATTCTAATTTCAACCTTATTTTTTTCCTGTAAGTGTTGAGATTTCAAGCAATCTGAAATGCCAGTTGGATTCTACGACTTTTAGAGAATCAGATATATTACTTCATGAGAGATTACCTCACTAAAAGGAATTTTAAATGCAGCAAAAGTGAGCTCGCCATGAAAATTTCTCTAGCTTTTTTTACAATGTATAACTCACGTGGACCACCAATATGGTGGAGCCTCATTTTCAAGTATTTGTCAAAAGCTTGTGACGTCACATGAAAACGCTCTATTCCCCTCCAATCCTGAACAATGTTTTATAGCCATGGTTTTCATTTGAGGCCAGAGGCCGGATGTTTCGTCTGGTCATTTCCCATACCATGTCCGGTACTTTGATGCCAATATTTGAGGGGTTTATTATTTTTTTTCCATTATTATTATTATTTTTACTTACTTTTTAAAGAAAATTTGAGTGAACTCCAGCCTTGCTTGGGAAACTGATTCTTGAGTTCCAGAAACACTAGGAACAGGGTTCCAGAGTATGGTATTTAAAATAATTATTATGTTATATTATATTATATTAGATATAATGGGCCAATTTTACCCCGTTGATGCCTTTACTGATACTAATCACGCACGTTACTTCATCAGCTCAGGGTACATTTTGCGGTAGCTAAACAAGAGGGTTTTTAAGATCGAAAAAACAAAATTCGCCATGTTCTCGGAATGCGCGTGCTTATTTGCAAAGAATTATGGGTCGTTCACAACTTCTCTCACTTGTTTTGAGAACTGTTTCAGGGTGTATGATCAACTTACGCCATATTTACAATGTTGCAAATTTGATCCAATTTATAACTATTGACACACCATATGCACAGTACAGGATGCACAGTGCAATACTGAAGAATCGCCTTAACATCCCACACAAGTGATGTGAGACGGGCCTATGATTTCTTGTCCTTATCTGAGAAGTCTAGAAAGTCTAACCACTTGCAGATCTTTTTGCAGCACTTTCTCCGCAATTATTTAAAAACCCTGAATGTTGGTCTGCTCAGGGTTTTGATTCTGTGGCCTCCCGCATGGTAGTCCGATGGTATTTCTATTATAAGCAATTCAACTTGTAAAAAACTCCTTCCAAATCTTTTAGGCGCAGTTGGTGTTAATGGAAGTAGGGGTCCCATCGGCGACAATGGTGAGCAAGGTCCACAGGGTGTCCCGGGGCCACCAGGAGAAGCAGGAGCAGTTGGGAATATTGGAGAACCAGGAGACAGCATACCTGGTCCCAATGGAACAAATGGAGAAAATGGTCTCAAGGGTGAACAAGGTATTTATTTAAACAATGGGCTGGGTTAATTGACCAGAGGCAATGTATGTCAAGGTTAGCCTTGAATTTGCCTTCAGTTCCATCAAAGAACTTTAGTTCAGGGTTATTCTCTTGTTTTCCTTGTTTCTTGATAAACACTTGGCCAAAATTCATCTCTACACGAAAGGTGTTTGGGTGGTATTGGCCGGAATGAAATATCACAAGCGTCTTTGCTCTCATGTTAGTCAAAAACTAATAGTTAATGTTTGCTATTAATTTAGTGGAAGTTTCTTAAGTGCAAGTTATAATGTTATCAGACAGGCCCACATTCACCTAAAAGTCATTGAGGTCAATTATTTTTGCTTTCAGATGACAGCTTGTCAAATTGTGTGATCTGATTGGCTGAATACATGCGGGGAACAATGTGTCAGTTAATTGGTTAATTTTGTGTTACACTAAATTCAGTCATGGTGTGCGATGACTTTTGGGCAAATGTGGGCCTTGAAACCTAATTTGTGCTTGAGCCTTAGGTTAAATAGTGCTATTTTGCCTGAACCTTCCAAGAGTAAGGTGTTTGTCTGAAAAGACAGAGCTCTTGTCACTCCCCCAACCCTGCTCTTTCTCAACCATGACTCTTATTTTTTAATTAGGTTCGAAAGGAGAGCCGGGTGGTAATGGCAATCCTGGAACCAATGGTACTAAGGGTGATAGAGGCCCACAAGGACCTAAAGGAGCACAAGGTGGAAATGGAACAATTGGATCTACTGAGGGCTCTGCAGGTGCTAAAGGGGAGGTTGGAGAAAAAGGACCCAGTGGTGATAGCATCGTCGGACCCCCAGGGGAGCCTGGATTGATAGGAATGCCTGGTACTCCAACTAAAGGTAACTTTGAAATAGCCTTCTGTTTTTTTTCCAGAACGTGACGCTGGCATACTCAGAGAAAAAGAGAGTTTTCCAAAATGGAATTTAAATTATGACCCTCTGCTGAATACAAATTGGTTGGGTTGCTTAAATGAAATGATCTTGTGGGAGTTCAACATTGATTCAAGAAGATAGGAAGTAGATTGAGATGGTTTAGAGTGGGGTAGTGTCCATTGTATTTGCAATTGTATTGTTGGTTTTATTCTACACATTCATGTTGCATTCTTGGTTGACTTTACTTTCAGGTGTTCCTGGTGAGCCAGGTGACGTAGGAGTCAGAGGTGTGGGTGGAGTACCTGGAAAAGCAGGCCCAGGTGGTCCACAAGGAGACAATGGGCCAAGAGGACCACCAGGACAACCTGGACCTCAAGGAGAGAAGGGGAATATTGGAGACATATGTAAGTCTAGAAGTCTGTCATCTGCAACAACCTTTGTAGTGGGTAACAGTATACCACCTACCCTGCACCTCTGGGGAAACCGGATCAGGCGCTATGGGAAATAAAGTGAATGGGATGTTGACCCACCTGGTGTTTTTGTTTCAATAATAAGTATTATCAAAAACTGGATCATTGGATAATGGAATTCGAGAGTTTTGATTGGCTAAGCCGTCATGGGTTATGAGCCATTATACCATGATCTACAAACACGGCAAGCATATGCGTGATTTTTTGGGCCTTTTTATTTTTATTGTAGTCTAGTTTTCTATACTTTGGGGGCGTTTTTAATAAACCAATTATTCCACTCCCGCTTGTTGGATATGTGATGATTATAGCCGACTCGGCACTACGCGCCTCGTCGACATAAATTTTGTGTCCCTGTCCAAGCAACACAAATACCTTTCCATCTATAAGCAATATAATTTGGCCGCAATGTTGAAATGGTCAAATGCCTATTTCAGGTCTTGTCAGAGTTTTGAGCAACTCTGCCTGTTGTCGTTTTTTGTCCCAACATTGAAGTGGAAATACTGGAAAAAAAAATATGGATGGTCACAGGTTGTGTGGTTGAAAAACAACTAAAACAAGAGGTCTTTTCATTCATTTAAATGTGCTGCATATGAGCCACTGGGGGCTCACAAGGCCTTAGCTTTCCCTGGTTTCTTTAGCATGAAGCAACTGAGGGTATTGGCACACCCCCCACCCCGGATGGGATGCTTGAGTGCAGGGCTACCCCCAAGGGTATGTTGTCAGGACCCATTTACATTCCTCGATGAAGAGAGCGTGGAGGTTCTTATGAAAGGAAACAGCTCAGTGAGCTAGGTCTCAAACCTGTGGGGTTAGACTGCCGCATCAATCACTTCCTCACCGTGGTTCTGCATATTTTCGTTCCCAAGAGCAATAGTAGTGTACTCAAGGTGCCTTTTTCTTCATGTGTAAGCAAGAATGGAGACGAGGAAAATGGATTGAAAATTTAAACAAGGGAATAAAGTTTTGTAGCTTTGACACAGCGTGAGAGAAATTCAACACTTGTAGACTATCCTGCTAAAAATTAATTCCTTTAATATCATCTCATTAAGTTGTCATGGATATTGTGTTTGTGAGCTCAGGTGTTCTGTTATGTGCTTTACACAGTTATACATGTAGCTTTAAAACACGGACACCTCCAAGATAGAATCCCTTTAACACATCAGCTTTATGTATACCGAATAATGGCCATTTTTCATCAATTTCAGTGTGTGGCCAATTAAATGCAGATTATGCCTTCGCCATGGATACTTCAGGAAGCATTCTGGAGTCTGAATTTCAAATTATGAAGGATTTTATCAACCAAGTCATTGACTTCCTTCTAATTGGGCCAAACTTGACCCATGTTGGGCTGATTGATTACAGCAATGGTGCCAGTTTGCAGTTCGACTTTTTGCAGTCTTTTGAGAAAGAGGAAATCAAGAGTTTTGTTGAGGCTGTGCCCCAGACATATGGTTTGACACGGATTGATTTAGCTCTCAAAGTTGCATCAGAAGAGCTGTTCACACCTACAGGAGGAATGAGAGACACTTCGAGAAAGGTAGAGCGAGTTTCAATCAGTGTCATAAAACCAAAACCAAAGGAATTACTTTAGCCAATCAAAAAGGACTGAGACAATCCAGTAAACCAATCAAAACTTGAAGTCATTACACGAAGCCGACACAAAGGGCAGGAAATGTGCACGCGCGAGCCACGATTGGTTTTGGTTTCACTTGTGATTGGTTGAAAAAGTGGCGCAAGAATTTTGAACCAATCACTGAGTGAAGTAATGCAAAATCAAAGCAATTCGCTAATTACTTTTGACACCCAATTGAAAATCGCTCTAAAATTGCCATATTAGTAGCCAATTAACCCATTCATTTCTGAAGCGGCACCCATTAATGAGTGCAATTGTCAAGAAATCTAGAAAAATCTAGAAATCTCAGTCTCAGGACTGAAAGAGCCGCTAACCCTTCAACTCGTTTTTTGGTAGATTTTCATATCTTTCAGGAGCTCATTTCCGGATTTTTTTTTTTTTTTAATATTGAATCCTGATTTTTTTACGAGCGCTTGATGTTAGTGAAAGTTTTAATTTTTTGCGCGCTATAAGCCCCGCTGGACAAATTATTTTCTCGTAGGCTCATTAGGAACGAGCCAATGAGACGTGTGACCCGATATTTGACACTTTTTTTAGCTGTGACGTTAGAAAAGGACATTCCAACAGCTCAATCTTGCACGATGCCCTTTTCTTACGTCACGCTCGATACATGGACGCATTTGGCCGAGTGGGGGACTAATGCGAAGGATAGGTTCACTTATAGCGCTCGTAAAAAAATCAGGATTCAATATAATTTTTTTAAAGTGCCCGTAACCCCAAAATATATTTTTCGCTAAAATGAATCTTTGCACCTGTTCGAGACACATTGCGATCATTTTTTCCTTTTTCTAACAAATCCTGCCATTTTATAGGCTTCGAAAGTTGCGAAAATCCAAGCATCTTTTGTTCACGACCGAGTCAGAAGGGCAGTGGGTCTATTCCTGATTTGACGTCACAATCTACTTTGCATGCATTTTTACAAAGAGTTAATGGGATGTAAATCAGTTTTTAACGTCAAATCAGGAATAGACTCACTCCCCTTCTGACTCGGTCGTGAGCAAAAGATGCTTGGATTTTCGCAACTTTCGAAACCTATAATATGGCAGGATTTGTTAGAAAAAGGAAAAAATGGTCGCAGTGCGTCTCGAACAGGTGCAAAGATTCATTTTAGCGAAAAATATATTTTGGGGTTAGAGGCACTTTAAACTAATGACGAGAGGGAGAGGTTCTCCACTCATGTAACAGAAACATCAGGGTGTTTGCAATTTTGTCTTAGGAGGTCAAGGTATTGAAGCGGACTTAGTTTTCTGAAAATTTCGTCCCAGGGATTAGGATAAAGTTCTTATATCGGCTCTTGAAATTGGTTTAAAAACTATGGACACAAATTGTTATATAATATTGATCCGAATCCTCAACACAATAGAACTGCATTCTATACCTTTCGATTAAAATGAGAGGTTTTAAATGTTGATCGAGTTTGCCAAACAAGGACTCCATCAAAATTTGTTAGTGTGCAAGACTGGATCAACGCGCAGTGTCGCCACCTCTTTGTAACTCCATAGAGATGTTGTCTCCGTTGGCTTGGTGAGATAGCTCAGGATCCCGACTGAAAGAGGGGTAATGGGTGTGGCATAAGTAGGGGACTAGGCGTTACATTCATGTGCATATCATGATTTGGATTTGCGTTCGGAGGTAAAGGTTTCTCTGGCGATGTTGGTCGTAACTGCAAACATAGCTGAGTAATAGTGATAGTGAATAATAAATATAGGTTATTTGCCAGCTGGGAGGTCCGTTTAACAAAAAACTGTGACCGAAGTCACAGTTTTTCGCTATACGGACCGACCCTTAGCTGATAAATAACTAATTTTTTTCCTCGTTCTCCCTTCCTCTCTGAAATCACTTTTTTTGTTGACTCGCACCGCGCTTGATAGCGAATATGGTATTAAAGCGACTTACAAACTGAACGTTTCAAAGAGAACTATTTTTATTTGAATTATATTTCCAAACCTCTTGTCCAATAAAAGAAACTTCTGTATGTAAACGGATTCGGTGTAAAAAAAATTGGAAATTTAAGGTCATCACACAAGCTCACGCAACCAAGGCTTGGATTCCCCCCGCCGTGAGCGGGCCGGATGAGAAAATTCCGCCCACTCCCGGAACCAATCAGATGGCAGGATTTGTTGAATTCCGCCCGCTCACGTATCGAGAAAAAATAATAAACTTTACTTAAGGCCTGTTTTAAACGTCGCATTTTCACATGTGCCGAATATAATGCAAATAAGAAAAATCTATTGTTTTCGCTCGCTTTTGCATTAAATTCGGCTCATGTGGAGTTCTACTTTTGAACCGGGCCTAATTTAAATTTTCTTTAAGTTTCAAGCGCTGGGGCATTAGTTTTGGACTCAGTACATAAAAATCAACTAAAATCAAATCAAACGAGAGGAGAGGGGAAACTCGGGGTACCTGGGAAAATACCACTTGGAGCAGAGTAAAAAACGAACAAACGTTACCAACATATGACGCCGAGTCTGGGAATCGAACTCTGGCCACGTTGCTGGAGGCAAATGACTTCACCACTAAGCCAACACTGCTCCCCGAACTCCCTCGTAATTTTTTTTTTTTTTTTTTTTTTATTTTTTTATTTTGCATTTCTTAAGGTACTGGTCCTCCTCACCGATGGTAACCAAACTGGAAGAGACAGGGCCCCTAATCAGACTCCTTTGGTGGACGCTGTCCAGCCAATCAAGAATCTTAGTGTAAAGGTGATTGCCATTGGCATAGGAAGTGTGGATAGAAAACAGCTGGCTACATTAGTCTCGGACCCCGACGATATTCTGCAACCAAGCAATTTTGATGAACTTCTTACTCTGGTGCGAACAACTGTTGGCAAAAGCTGTAGAGGTGCGGACTTTCAATAAATAATGTTGATACTTGAAGCTACAATCTTGGACAAAAAGGGTTGAGAATATTAAAAACAGGGGTTATTTTGCGCACTACGTCCTGAATATCGCACATTATTAGCGATCCCCCTCCCCCCTACAACCAATGTTGATAAGCCCAGGTTCGACATGCTTTGTTTCGTCTAGCAACATTGATCAGGGGGGGTGGGGGCAAAAAGAGAGCTTATTTTTCATACTCGTGATCGGAGTTTAGTCCAAAAGCAGAGTTTTCTCAACAATTTTGTCCAAGATTGTAGTTTATACATCTTACAGCGTCAATCAATGTACATAGTGAACTTTATTTAATTAATACAGTTTTCCGAAGAAAAAGATCAAGATTTTTAATTCTGTGAAAATAAAGCAACAGGATGTCTCTTTTGAATTGTTAGTCAGTGCAAATTGATGTAAAATGTAATTTTTACCTAACAAATACGTGCAAATCAGGGGAAAATGCTACATATTGTGACCAAGGGCCTGGAGGGGGGACTGGAAACTAGATATTTCAAAGGCTCTTTTCTCAAAACTACGCCGTACGACCAGGATTAAAATTTTATTATTATCGAAATAGTCGAAAATCGACGTTTTTGCCATCAGTTGAGAAACACCTGTCTGACAGATTTAACTATTTATTTCCATACATGATTATTTTTTTCTCGCTAAGAGAATCCTGAAAGCTTGAGTTGGGGTCGTACGGCTAATTTGCGAGAAAAAGGCCTTTGAAATGTCTAATTGTCAGTCCCCTCTTAATGAGCTCGGTCACTGCATTTAGTATTTTCCCCTGATTTGCATTTATTTGTTGGGTAAAATTACATTTTACATCAATTGCAGTGACTGAAACTTCTGAAGAGACATTGTGTTTCTTTAATTTCACAGATTTCAAAATCTTGATCTTTTTCTTCGGAAAACTGTAGTAAGCCACCTTAGGTTGCTTTTTGGAGGAGAGGGGGAAACTAGAGTACTCAGAGAAAACTAGAGCACTCAGAGAAGAACCTCTTGGACCAGAGTAGAGAACCAACAAACTCAATCCACAAGTGATGCCAAGTCTGGGACTCGAACCCAGGCCACATTGTTGGGAGGCGAGTGGTATCGCCGCTGTGCCATTGCTGTTCCTGTTGTACTGTAGTTAAATCAACTTAAATCAAATGCACGCAGCTGGCTCAAAACGCGGGAAATTATCGCAAATGAACAGCTAAATCCGTCTTTAAGTGCTTATCAATAAAGGGCAAAATTACTGAGCGCTGATTGGCTGAGACAGGGGGCAATTTTTCTTAATCGAGAGCATTTTTGGTAATCAAGAGAGGGCTTGATTACTTGATCCTGATTGGTTAATTCTGCCCTTTATTTATAAACAAGTAATCGCATGAGTCCTCGTACTATTAAGGATTAATTGCACTTGTGTTTTGGAAATTTCCCAAAATTTCCAAAACACTTGTGCAATTAATCCTTAATAGTACTCGGCCTAATGTGATTACCTATACAAATTTCGAGCAACTCCCATACTTAGCATATGTCACGACATTTTTACAGACCAGTCTATTTTTGGACTACTTTACCGCAAAACAACAACGGCAGTTCCCGTTCGGTGACACCGTGACGTCAAGTTAGTTTTCTGTGATTGGTCAGCGGGCTTCTGCGGGAGTCTCATTCACGGGAAATTCAGTCTAAAAATAAATCAGTCAGTGAAAACTCCGTGACAGGAATATATGGGAGTTGCTCAGTCCTACTCATGGGTTCCTGCTAAAAGGTAACTGTGAAACTTAAAGCATTTGGAAGACCCCAAATTTCATTTCATGCAAAATAGTAGAGTAGAATCTTTAAGCACCATTTGAAATGATTTTCGGGTAATAGCCACTTTCAGATTAGAGTAGAAATAACACTGCTCTGAGCATGCGCATTAAAAAATTCGACCTGCAAACCACCTGTGTGAGCTCAGACCAAAATCGCCTTTTCGTAGTCTTGCCGGTACTATAATCTAACGTTCTCCATTGTACATTTTACAGCAACATTTTCATAGAAGAATGTCAGATTTCAATCAATTGTTTGAGTTTACATGCAACAATCTGATTGTTTATTTTAATTACACAGGTAATAGTCATTCGTTACCAGATTAAGTTCGACGTCTTCATTATTTGAAAACATTTCAAGCATGATAATCAATACAATACAATAATCGATTTGTCACCGGCTATAATGTTATCTAGCATATCTAAATATTTTGTCGTAACCAAGTTATGTTTAAAAGACAAGGAGCAGTGTTTTATCGGGTTTTAAAAACACGAGGCGTAGCTGAGTGTTTTTAGACCCGTAAATGCCAGCTAAAGAGCATCGTGATTATCGCAAGAGAAATCAGTCTCGGGCACCCCAAGGCTGGAGCTTATTTAGCATACTGTAAGAAGGCCATGACAACCTCGTGATCTGGTGATGTAACTCGGAGAAATGGGGAGAAAAATTTTAACGCCGTATCCCACAACCGCGCGCGGCCTTATTTTCGAATTCAACATGGCAGAAGCGAGGTTAGATCTCGTGGGTCTACTTGAATATTCATTCAGTAACAGGAAATGTGGTAGACACAGAATGATCTTTTGAGTTTTGGCTATGGAAATACTGCAGGGAGTTTGGAAACAACACCAAAGGCCGCGCGCGTTTGTGGGATACGGCGTTAAATTTTTTCTTCACAGTCCTCCAAATTACGTCACCAAATCACCTGGAAGAAACCTAAGGCGTAGGTATAGCAGTTTTACTAAGCACGAGTTTGTTTGCCAATTGTGTAGGTCCACACGGTGACGCAGGTCCACGAGGGCCCAAAGGTATCCCGGGAGAAGGCGGAATTAAGGGAATAGTGGGTCCACGAGGCGAGAGAGGTGATCAAGGGCGTAAGGGCGAGCAAGGTCCTACAGGGGTTCCTGGACCTCAAGGAGCTGTCGGTGATAATGGAACGAGGGGCGATCAAGGACCACCAGGTATGGAAATATTAAGTTCCCTTCACACGAGGAAAAGTTTATGTGAGAAATATGTTCGATCGTGTGAATGGGGCAAGCAATCGTGCTTGTTTTTGCACGAGAAATGGATTTTGAAGAATACTCGTACACGAATACAAACTACGGCCACCTCTTTCTTTGAAGTTGCTACTTTATGTTTGATCGTGTGAATGGGGCAAGCAATCGTACTTGTTTTTGCAGGAGAGATGGATTTTGAAGAATACTCGTACACGAATACAAACTACGGCAACCTTTTTCTTTCAAGTTGCTACTTTTTTGTGACAAATCATTCATGCAAATTATTTTTTTGCCACATAAACGCGCTCCAG
>NC_090895.1:42744884-42754884 GCF_036669925.1 Montipora capricornis | reverse complement strand
TATTGTTGATATGTGCACCTTGACCTAAGGAGCCGAACCTTTCATGTTTGACACCGTCCTATTTGAATAAATAGGGAGCTTAAGCACGCGCGTTTTTGAGACGCGGATGGCAACCGGAAGAGAACATTTCGCGTGCCAGGACAGTGATGTCTCCTAGATTTTATACTAATCATCTCTAATGGACAAAAGATACTTAGCGATATAAATGTGGTTGAGTGAAGACAAGTTAAAAGGGAAAACAGGTCACTTCCGGTTTCCGTCCGCGTCTCAAAAACACGCGTGCTTAAGGTCCCTAATAGAAAAGAAGCTCACACACAGATCTCTTGTGTGGTTAATAAAAACTAATAATTGTTATTGTAGTCAAGCAACAGTTACCAGTGGACTTGACCAAACAGCTTGTTGATCATTTTTGATATTACTTATTCTCTACACAAGTGATTACACCATGTCCCCTTCCCTTCTCAAATAGTTTGAAAATTCTTTCGCAGCAGAGGCATCTTATTGCCTAAAGTGAGCTTTATATCATCCGAATCTACCACCTGTAAATGTCACAGCAGGACTTAACATCCATTTTTTCCGTCCTTCTTTAGGTGATTTTGGTGACGTGGGAGAAGACTTGCCTGGAGAGAAGGGAGAACAAGGCGAAGAAGGAAAGCCAGGAATGGGTGGTTTAGAAGGCTTTCCTGGAGAAATTGGAGACGTTGGTGCACGTGGGGCAGCGGGAAATGCCACTCCTGGAGATCCTGGGAATGCTGGTGAGGTCATAAGATTAAAAAAGGAAAAAAGGAAAGGAGTCTTATTTAAGTGTCTAGTCGTTCTAGCGCTGGTGCACTAATTGCGGACACTGTAAAGTGAAATTAACAATCAACGCAAATCAAGTCAAATGTTGGTTTTTGAGGAGAGGGGAAAGCCGGAGTACCCGGAGAAAACCTCTCTGTGCAGAGTAGAGAACCAACAAACTCAACCCACATATGACGCCGGATCTGGGAATCCAACCAGGGCCACATTGGTGGGAGGCGAGTGCTCTCACCACTGCGCCACCCCTGCACCCCAAGATTCAGCTTAAAAGATGAATAATGTCACGGTAATAAAATGTTGCAACGGATGCACACAAAGCGTCCGATTTCAAGTTTTTCTGAATTCTTGTGTTAAAATAGTCTCGCAGACAGAGCAGACAGCTTTGCTGGCTGGTTTGAGAATTTGTGGACCAGAGATAAGATTTTGTCAATATCGATTAAGTTTCTTTGCTGTTCTCTCTTAAGAACAAAGACGCTCTGCACATACTTGGGGAAAGCTTGGTCCAAGTATTGAAGTGAATAGTTGGAGGCATCTCCAGTAGTAAACTGAAAAGAACGTTCTTTTTTTTTTTTTTTTTTTTTTGAAGAAATAAGGAAATGACTCGTTTTCAGGAACTTTTGATTGACACGTTAAGGAAATCAAGCTTCGCGTTTACTGGAAATGACAAACGTCAGGTCGAAATTGACTCTTTCCTTTCATTTAAACAAGTTATTTATTTGTCATTGAAACACTGAAAGGACTATTGTTATTTCCGATTGCAAATTGTACATCTGAACGTGCACACGAGCTGTAATTTTTTGGCTGAAGGAATCCGCAAGACTTTTGAAGTAACCAAAAAATTTGGCAAAATGTCACCTGTTTCGTTGATGATCGAGGTAGTAGGCAGCTTAAGCAATTAGGGAGTTTAAGAAACGACGACGGCTACGGCAACGACAAAGCCAAAAAGCAGTAATATTATTGGTTAAAAGAACCAAAATGATCGTGCTGCACGTGCGGCACGCATTTTTTAACAATTCTCTCGCGCACTCGTCAAAACTACTACGTGAAATGACCAAATTTAAGGTTTTGACGACAACGTGGACAAGCTTCAGTGAATCTTTCAGTCTCACTCTTTACTTCAAATCCGTCCGTACCAATCCAGTTATGGGACACTTCGCTCATATTGAATAATATAAACAAGATGGAATAATCATGAAGTACTTAGAATAGCTCAAACTTATATTTTGAAGTGACGTTTTCGTCGCCGTAGCCGTCGTGGTTTCTTAAACTCCCTATTAATAGGCAGATTAACCCTTTCACTGCCGAGGGCTCCCCCATTGACGAGTAAAATCGTCTGGCGTTAGAAAGAGTAAGATCTAGAAGTGTCAATTTGCATTTTTGGCGGTGAAAGGGTTAAGCACGCGAAGTTTTTGAGGCGCAGACGTCAACCGGAAGTGAGCTGGTTTCCCTTTTAACTTGTCTTCACACAACTACATTTATATTACGAAGTGCTTTTTCTTCATAAGAGAATCTGGGAGACACTACTGTCCTGGCATGCGAAATGTTCACTTCCGGTTGGCGTCCGTGCCTCAAAAACGTGGCTTACTTTAGCTCCCTAATGAAGACAACGGCGCCGACATTTAAAATGGAGCTTCGCATTTTTTCAATCAGTTTGCGATTATGCCAAGTCATTCAGATGGAACGTGCTTGAAAACTCTCTTGGAACAAAATTGGTGAGGTTCTGTGTGGAAGTTTAGGCGGAAAATTGAAAATTCATCGTTGGGGTCTCACGTCTTGCACATAATCTCAAATTCCGTCATTTCATGTCAAGTATCAGGAGCTAGTTCCTCGAAAGTCCCAAAAACCTTTCTTGGCTTGAAAAGGTATCAAAGTGTGCCCAAAGCAAGTCTTCAGATCGAAGCGAAACTTGGGCTCCATCTTCATTCTGTTCACATTTAAACGGTCTTCATCATTCGATTCAGAGATAAGCTTGGCTGAGGAAGCAGAAATTAATTTTACCTCTGGAGATCATCGCCGACTTTGACTTTGCTCGTTTCAGCTTTACAAAGTCAACCCATCTCTTTTGACGTTTCTTGGATAGTCCCCAAAGTGTTGTATCATATGAAATAAGTGGTTTAATTGTATCTTTTTTTTTTTTGTTCAGGTTTCCCCGGAGTTAAGGGAGCTAAGGGTGAACCCGGGCCTGATCAGATAGAGGGCGTGGCAATTCCATCGGGTGATCAAGGAGAGCCAGGGCGTCCTGGTAAAATGGGCATGCCGGGATTAGATGGAGATCCCGGAGATGCTGGAGCAATGGGAGAAACTGGAGGGAGTGGTCCACCTGGTGAACCAGGTATGTAATCGTAAAGTCAAAGTATCAGACTTCAGAAGCGGAACTAACTATCACTTTCTCTTGCTCGTTTGCTCATGCTGGAGCGCTAAGATGAATAGTCGTTCATCATAATAATTAAATATCAGTATACTCACTACTGGATTGAGTTAGAGCAGTTTTCAAGTGAGTGTCGAACGTAATTAGCGAATTGCTTTGGTTTTGCATTACTTCACTCAGTGATTGGTTCAAAGTTCTCGCGCCACTTTTTCAACCAATCAAAAGTGAAACCAAAGCCAATCGTGGCTCGCGCGCGCGTGCACGTTTTCCCGGGCTTTGTGTTGGCTACGTGTAATTTATTCGAGTTTTGATTGGCTCACTGGATTGTCTCCATCCTTTTTGATTGGCTAAAGTAATTACTTTGGTTCTGGTTTTACGACACTCGATTGAAACTCGCTCTAACGTCATGGTAATTATAACGGTTATCAATGGCCACCTGAAAGCAAAGAAACAACCAGGTCTTGTGTAATTTCTTCGTGCAACCTAGCCTGCAAGCCGGTCCTCCGAGGGACTGGGGTTGGGGATAGTAGCCTGGACCCCACATGTTGTACTGCTTATGTAACACTGTTTTCTCTTGTGATTTGGTGTTTGGCGCTGAACGGAATGGTTTAGAATAGTATAGCAATGTGACTCGTGTACACTTCATTATTTGCGCTCTGTAGGACTCATGTACACTTCATTATTTGCGCTCTGTAGGACTCGTGTACACTTCATTATTTGGGTACATTATATGGTTTCGGTTGGTATGAGATGTGTTGAGCTTGCCGCTGACTGACATTAATCTCAAGAAGGACATCTCATGAAGAACATGTTGCCACAAAAAACTTAATGAGAAACTTTTCCAGATATCGCCCAGTTGTCATTTTTTAGGGACTTGTCTCTGTTCGTTGTTTCTACTGCTGCTGTTGTTGTTCGTATCTTTGTTTGCTTGTTTGTTTGTTTGTTTTTTGCGCCCCCTTTGTCTTCTTAGCCAATCCTTGACGGTTGTAAGACTGACCTAGCAACTAAAATAACCGTCTGTTCGTAGGTCAAAGTGGTGAAAAGGGGTCTGAAGGTTCCGGGGGGTTGCCGGGCGTGTCAGGTGAAAAAGGTTCACCAGGTGCCCCGGGGAACAGAGGGGAACAAGGCCAAGAAGGTGAAAAAGGATCAAAAGGCGAGAGAGGACCAGATGGCCCTCAAGGTTCAAAGGGCGAACCGGGTAAAGCTGGTTTGCCTGGCAATGCGGGGAATGATGGCGTTTCAGGAGAAACAGGTCCCACTGGACCCCAAGGTATGTCATAAAACAAGCCATTGTCAATTGACTTGTCAGCGGCAGAAAATCGATCGATGTTCTCGAATGATTCGGATTTAATACCTACGGTTGGTGTCGTTGAAAGGGACATAAGTTCTTAAAATTGGATGCGTTTTCAGTTTTTCAGTTCTTTCAAGACATCACCATTTTTTTTACATTCAAAGTTGTACGGGAAGGTAGAGCGGTTTCTCTATAGTACACTCTACACGTTGATTTTCCAGCGGATATTTATTTCAGAAACCTTTCATTCAGTTTTGAATACTCGTTTACACTATTTTGTTTTATTTTATTAATTTTTTGCCATTTGTTTCAATGTTACACTTCCTTTTCATCAAAAATTTAAAAATGCCTTTTGGCCATTTTCTATTACACGCGAGGTTGCCTTAGCAACTTACTTCGGATTCTGCATAGTACATTAGAGTAGGGATTCGCATGATCTTCCATTCCGTTTCGGATTTAACAGCTACGAGTGATGCTTTGAAGGCTTGTCCAATTGAGAGTTTTAAAACACCACAAGTATCTATTAATTCCGAAATTGTACGAGATACAAGATCTTGCATATTTTGTACCCTCAGCAAACGTTTCTCGGTCTGTTCTCGAGGAGAGATTTATTTTCATGAACTGCGTCCAGTCAAAAACTTCTATTCGCCTGTGAAAAACGTTCATCCAAGTTTGAGTACTTTCATTAGTTCCTTTTTCCGTTTTCTTTATTTTCTGGATACTATCATTATGAAAGAGAGGAATACCGCGGAAAGCAATAAAGACTTCACTGCACAAGCGAAGTCTTGCTTTACATTTGTTTGGGTTTGTGAGTATTATGAATAACCTGTTAAGTCACTTCAATTCTGTTTAAAGGCATCCTAGTGGACTTCAAGAAGTGGAATCGAGAAGGGGGTGGGGTGCCCAATGCCTTCGAGGAGGGGGAGACCCTGTAGCTTTGCAGACGCGGTCTGTGATTGGAAAACGACACAATTCACCTAGGGCTCCCTGATAACAAAGAGAAGCTACAGGTCATCATATGGGCCAATGAAAATAGCAGTCTGGAATAGTAGGGGGTAGGGAGGGCTATAAGAGGGGGAGGGGCTGGAACGATTTCTCCCCCTTCTCTGAGAGCCTCCCTACAAGCTGGAATTGAAAAGATTTATATTTCATTCTTTGTTCGCCATGCTCTTTTTCATATTTGCAGGGGAGAAAGGTTCTGCCGGTTCCGACGGCCAGGGTGGTGCCCCTGGCGAGAAGGGCGGAAGGGGGGAAGAAGGAGCCCAGGGACCACGCGGAGATGATGGAACACAGGGGGAAACTGGAGGTCCAGGGGAAATGGGTGCCGTGGGAGATCCTGGCGTTCAGGGAGAACCTGGTGACCCTGGGATGTTAGGTTTTGACGGGTTTCCGGGCCCAAGAGGTGACCGAGGTAAGGTTCAGTTTAAATATCTTTAAAACTTATAGATCATAAGAAGCTTTAAATGCTTATTTTAACTTGATCAAAAGCACTATCACACAGCGTTCACAAATATGTTTGCTTTTTCCTGTGCTTCAACATAACAGACATAACGTGTGACACGTGTAAGCGGCAAGGTCGCGTGTAACAAGCAGAAAATTTTGCAAGTGTCGTTTTAAAGCCCCAAAAAGAGCTCTCGTGCGCGTATATCGCGTTTATCGCGCGTTTATCTGCATAACATCATAACTGTTGTCGCCCATCTTGCAGGGGACAATGGAACTGCTGGTTCACCTGGGTTCTCCGGTGAACCTGGGCCTCCTGGGGCGAAAGGCGAAAAAGGCGTAGACTCAATGGACGTAGGACCGAAGGGAGATGAGGGGGACCCAGGACTTATGGGTGCTATGGGACCCCAGGGACCAAAAGGAGACGCCGGACCTCAAGGTTGGTGGAAATAATCATAATCATAATAATGGTTTAGAATGACTTAAATCTACGCTACAACAAGTTGCAAAAATAGTGGAGACACTTCACCTTCTTGGGGTGTTATTAATTTCCCTATTATCTCTCACACTGCAGCCCCCCCTTCCTTATCAGTGTTGCTAGCAAGACAAAAAAATGTTGGGAACTTAAGCAGTCAACATTGAAAGGGGGAGAGGGGAGAGGAAGTGGGAAAGGTTTAAATTCTAGATACGGCGGGCATTGGAAGCTAGAAAAGGTGTTTTTTTATTGAAAGTGTCTCAACAATTTTGCAACTTGTTGTAGCTAGTTATCATAAATAACTTCTTAGGTGTTTTCTTTCACTTCGGCCAAAAGTGTTATAGGCAGTGATGTGTCTCATGGCAGCTGGGAGTTTGTTAAATACTGCAGCTCCCGTATGCTGAAAAGTTCCCGATTCTCGAGGAAGAATGAGTACGGGTGCAGAAGAAGATCTTAAATTATATGCATCGACACTATGCAATTAAAGTGTTGAGTACTGTGGGAACAAGCTATCCTTTATCACCTTGTGCGTAAGTTTTAAAACATTTAAATCCATTCTGACTGGAGCAATAAGTTTCATTTTCCTGTGCATGCGACGTGAATGCGTTAAACGACAAAGAGCGCCTTCTTTTTACACGCGAAACTAGTGGCAATAGTTACTCCACCTCTGCAATGTACCCACCCTACCCCTATTTCACACCCACCACCACCACCACCCTTATTTATCGACCGGGAGACACCATTCGTGGACAGAAAGCTAATAGCCCATTTCACGATAGTCCCGATAACTTTTGGATTCCAAACGTAATTTTTGATATTCTAAAATGATCGTCTTCACCATCAAAAACGCAAGTATTCATTCAGTAGTCACTCAAACAATGTCATTGAGTCGGTCATTAAGTCCCACGGAACTCTACACAAATCAGTTGGTCTCACTACATTCAAAATTTAAATCCTGTGCAAAGAAAGGTAGGTATTTTCGGGCAGTGCCCTCTCTCCCACCCCACCCCACACAGTGTTGTTCAGGAAGAGCGGGAGGTAACCCAGCCTTGCTTCAATACTGCTTTTTTCCATACGGGGGAACTGTAATAATATTTACCAGGTGAAAAAGAATTTCACCGAGATGGACAAGAAAGGAAATGTCTCACCAGTCCTGTCTAGGATTGTAGACTCAAGGCACAAGAGTTTTGATTGCATCCTCATTTGTCGAACTCGAAACTCGCCACGTGGATGTCGTGCACGTTATGTTATTGTCATTAATGGCGTTCGTCTTACAGGTGCACCCGGGGTTGTGCAGGGTCCCAAGGGAGACGACGGTCTTCCAGGTATACCATCCACTATCAAGGGGAAAAGGGGTGTGGACGGTGCCGCAGGGAAAGTGGGTGCAAAAGGCTTCCCTGGTCAAAGAGGTGAACCTGGCCAAGCGGGACCCATCGGAATCGGTGGCAAATCAGCGACGGGCGAAGGATTTCATGTGGTGGTTCACAGTCAGTCAACAGCCATACCAGACTGTCCTCTTAACTTGACTCGACTCTGGACTGGATACAGGTAAGGTGTTGCGAGCAGGTTCGGGGAAATCTTTAGACGGGGGCGGTCAATTTAACTTAAGAGGGAAGGGGGTATGGGTGATATGGTGTAAGCATGATCTTTTTTTTTTTAAGCTTTTCTAGACATTTTTGTAGACTTTTCGTTACGGGAGTTTGAACTAGTTTGAAATTCTTCAGTCTTCTAAATGCGTCAAACAGGGTGACAGCAAATTATGCCTGACATTTGTAACAAAAGCGTAAAAGAAAATCTAACAGATGTCAGGCAGGAGTTTGAATTGTTTAAATGATCCTTATAAATTTAATTGGCCACTTCCACTTCTCCCACAATACACTTTGTGTGCCGCCCAAAATTTTGCATAAGTATTGTTTTCAATTTCTCTCGGGACGATTGCAAGTCCCCAGAGCAATGGAAAACAATGCTTATGCAAAATATTTGAGGGCGGGAAAGAAAGTGCACGCGTGAGCCACGATTTGTTTTGGTTTCACTTTTGATTGGTTGAAAAAGTGGCGCGAGAAATTTGAACCAATCACTGAGTCAAGTAATGCAAAACCAAAGTAATTATCTAATTACTTTCGGCACTCAATTGAAAACCCTCTATCGTGTACTTGATTTTGTTGCAGCTTGCTGTATGTACAGGGACATGACAATTCACATGGTCAGGATCTTGGCGCATCGGGCTCATGCATGAGGCGTTTTACCACAATGCCTTACCTATTCTGCAACGTCTATGATCAATGTCACTACGCCTCTAGGAATGACTATAGCTATTGGCTCACTACCGAGATAAGCATGCCCATGATGCCCGTAAGCGCATCTGCTGTGGAGCCTTATGTCAGCCGATGTGCCGTTTGCGAAACTCCGGGACCTGTAGTGGCCACACACAGTCAGTCGACAGAGAAACCGAATTGTCCCCCGGGATGGGAAGCGATCTGGACAGGATACAGCTTTCTTATGGTAAAAATATGTTAGACTGCCTCTTTGTTCAGTTGTGTGATAGCAAAGAAAGGGAGCAACGAGAATAAGAAGCAATAAGCGTATAAGCGTCTTAAGGCTTGTTCACACTAGAAACGCACACGTAGATGCAGATGCAAGTGGAGATGAAAACAAGTGTGTACACCTTGCGCTTAAATTTGTGCTTGCCTCACATCTTTTCTAGCGAAGATATTTTCCGACGGAGGTCAGTAATCGCACATTCGCGACAGGTGTTTGTGGCGCGTGCCCTTTAGCTATAACGCGTGCGTGTCCACGCTTTTCTTTCAGTGTGAACCGGCCTTTAACGAGCACATTGTCGTTTTCCGCTGAAATAACGGTGCTTGACTGCCGCAAAACTCAGGAAATAGATGACTGGGACAGATTGTCCCCCTTTCAAGATCATACCTAGCAAACTTGCCCGTGCCAAAGAGGTTCATCTTGAATGTTTCATCTATTTGACAATTTCCCTGTTTTTTTCTGATTGTAGCACACTGGGGCCGGTGGCAGTGGATCCGGCCAAGCTCTTTCCTCACCTGGCTCGTGTCTTCGTGTTTTCCGCCACAACCCATTCTTCGAATGTCACGGCCGCGGAACCTGTCATTATTTTGCCAATAAATACAGCTTCTGGCTGTCTACTGTCAAGGAAATGTTTGTGTCAAAACAGGAACCTGAGACTCTTAAAGCTGGGAGTCTTCTCACTCGAGTCAGCCGCTGTGCCGTTTGCTACCGTGTGGCGCAAAAGAAGAGACGAAGACGTCACGCTTTCCCCAATGATATACCTCAACTCAGCTCACGCACGGCAGCACAGCTCATGGCCCAGAGACAGTCGTAATTACCAGTGGAAATTTTCAAACTTTGTAGTCTTTATGCTGTTGGTTTAAGATGCGTGATAACAGAATAAATATATTGCGTCATTGGAATGTCACGCAACGCTTGCCTAAATCTTAGGTAAACGCTATTTCGGGAAGCACTTTTTATTTCCTCGGCTTAGGATTCAATGGGACCTGGATGGTACCTGTAGGATCCTTGCATCAATGATAGACAAGCGTTGCGTTACAATTTTCGAGAACAGGGACGGACAGCAACCCCGAAGTGTTTTTTGTTGTAC
>NC_090895.1:42727384-42739884 GCF_036669925.1 Montipora capricornis | reverse complement strand
ATAGTGCCTTGGACGATATCTTGGGCAATCCATACTGTCTTTAATAAATTCATGCAGCAGCCTTACAGCATCATTTTTCCTTTAATTCAAACCTGCAACAGGAAAACGCACAAAGTCTTGGGATATGCGTTACCGTTTTGCACCGATCAACTCGAAACTTCAACATCCCCCCCTCCCGGCCAAAGCCCGGGCATTTGAACTTTTGAAGATTGGATCGTTCAAATTCCCGCCCCCTTGGGCCAAAATGGTGTTCAAATGCCCTACTAAAGAACAGTCGTCGTCTGCTCCTGCCGTCTTTAATAAAGACCTTTTGAAGACCCTTTTTGTAAGCCAATCGCTCACAAATGCTACATCTCTTCCTTTAAACTCTTCCATCTCGTCCAAACATGTGTTTTATAGATGTTAGGGACTTCGGCGCCCGAAAAAAACATCATTTGAAACCTGACACTTCCGGTTCAAGTTTTCCCACCCCACGCAGGCAAAGGTCAAATTCCCCACCCCCCGGGCACAGAGGATAGTCAAATGCCCGTGGTTTGCCCGGGGAGGGGGGGGGGATGTTGATGTTTCGATTTGATCGGTGCATTACCCTTAAGGTCTTCACTCATTTGCCCGTTTTTTTGCACTCGTATCTTGTCACGCGGTTTGTGGTATGCATCTAAAGAACACTTAATAATTTGGAAAAAAAAAATCCGTTTTGCTCTTCTGAGCAGCCTTGGAGATTACTGGATATAACTGTACTAAATTACTATTAACTGAGATAAATCTGGAGTCGTTGTCACAGCCCGCGGTCATCATGGTAAACTGTGCTGTCACCCCTTGACTGTTGTTTCCATGACACCTTGCAGGCCCATGCATCGACACTTTGTCAAGATTTAGCCTTAAGGCTTTCTTACCCAACGTCGCTAAAAACAGTCGTTCATGGGCGCGCGCGAGGTAAAAAAAACAGCACACTCCTTGCAGTGATAAACTTTACCCTCCCATTGGCTGGTTCGTTATAACTTAAATTTATGCATTCCAGCTCTAGCTAAAAACAAAATAACAAGTGCAGGGAGTTGAAGAAGAAGACAGAAGGCCTCATCTTTGCAGCTCAAGACCAGAGACCGTAGTTCAAAGCCTGGTTAGCGTTAACCATTGGTTAAGAGGTATCGAAACCTATAGGTTTCCATGGTATTTAACCCTGGTTAGCGCTAACCATGCTTCGAGCAACCCGGGCCAGGCCTATAATACGAACAAAAATTGCGAAAGCTAGGATTGAGAAACGAAATATGTCACCTAAGCGTAGAATACGAGGAAGTCAAGACGAAGCAGTGCTGAGCATATTTGATGTAGCTGTTCCAAGCTTGCTCAAGGAAAATATAAAAGGAGGCAGGACACGTTTGGCCCGGGTTCTTCATTGGGAATTGTGTATCTGGGTTCAGTTGTTGTGACAGATGGTATGAGCATATTCTAGGAAATGTATCTGAAAATGAAGAAGTGAAACACCTGTGAGACTTAATTATCAATCAACAACATTTGGGTAAAAAAAGAAATTTTATCCTTAATGCTCAATGACATTTTCAGCGTAATGGCGAAAGCAAAATACAAATTTGCTTAGCGCGCCAAGTTCTGAGCCAAGTGATGATCCCAATGTGTTGATTTAATTTGATGTGACTGTGTGATGCAAGCCGACAGATAACCCTTATCCTTGGTGGTTTAGGCCAAGAGCGTCGTGGGCTAAAATCCTGCCTGGAACTCGGATCTTTTCTGAGTTCCATATTCACTTGTCTTTGATATTTTACATACTTCTCCTAGCCTGGATTATCAATGTACTGGTGATAATCGATATCTTCATGTAAGTACAAATTCGCAACGCCAATAGAACGACTTTCACGTGACCTTGAAAAATAACGAAAACAAACGAGGGCGAATTTTTATTGGCTTAGCAAACGCGGATGCCAGCGTCATCTCTCCATGGAACTCTCTGGAAAGCGATCGGCATTTCGCTTTGACGTCATTTTAAATGCAGTAATGTGATGTTTACCGCCCACATTATGAGTTTCCTTGGCGGGAATAAGGAGAAGCTTTGTTTTGATCTTGCCAAACAATTGTCCGTGAAACTCAAATTGGGAACACTTTTTCAAGGTCATACGAAAGTCGCTCAATTACAAATATTTGTAATACCGTATTTACTCGAATAAGCACCAGTTACTACACATTTTTAACGCGAAACGACATGAAATAGTTTCGTAGTGATATGAATAACGTGAACTTGTATTTTTAAATGAACTCCTCGTGGCCGTCGTCGTACTCGTTTCGTAAGCTTCCTAATGTAAACTTGATGACGCGGAGTAAGCTGATCGGAAGCATGTGTTGGGTCACACCTGACACATGGACTGCAAGCTTGGTTACCGAAGGAAGAGGAAGTGAAAAAAAATGGAGGTATGCCGGTTCCAGTGTCTTCGAAGTATGGTCAGAGGTGGATGGAAGAGACGTAACAAGGAAGAAGGAGAGTACCAGCTTGTGTATAAAAATGAGGCCATTCAGAAGATTGTAAACACCACACCTCTGCAAGACTTCGCTTATGCACAACACATCAAATATTATACATTGGGCACGTATGCCGGCCGAACTGAAAACACGGCTATATAAACAAAGGAGCTGTTATTTGCCAGACCCACACGGAGGCATTATCACGATCCTTGGATAAAGATATAAGAGCTGTTACAGATGCCAATAGATCAAGTGAAGAGGATGACACAGTCTAAGAGACAGTTCGCCAAGTTAGTGCAGACTAAATTGACCGGCGACGCTTTAATGAAGGTAATGAGGAATATTAATGCAATGTAATGCAAAGGCCCTCGGTGGCCTTTGTACCAGGCTTTCAGGGATGACCAATTAATGTTTTGGGCATCCCCACTGCACCGGGGATGCCAATGTCACTAGACGCGGGGATGCCCTTATCAATGTAACCTTGCCCCACCTCTCTCTTCAAAAGGCCTGGTTTCGAATGATAGGAGAGGAGCAACTAGCATATGATGGAATTCAAAACATGGGTTCTAGAAGAATCTCCGCAGTGACCAGCTTGACAGCGCAAGATGATTTTTTTTTTAATCAGGCATTTATCCCCGAGGCCCTGATCCATCGCAATGATAAGACCACTAATGTGAGAAAAGGAAGAAAACAGTAAAGCAATCCTGTGCTTTAGTAATGCGTCAATGCAATCGAATTCCGTCCTTTCAATTTTTCAATTTACTGTATTTTTTGTCATTGTTATCGAAGCAAATAAAAATATAAATAAAGTTAACCCTACAGGGCATTTTAGTTATTTAGAATTCAATAATTATTGTAATTACGATGTCGTTACAACGATGGACGAATATTTTACAATACCCAGGGGAATCAATTACAGCACATGCGTTGTAACAGCCCAAATTTGGAAGAAAATTTTCCCGTTTTATTTCCGCTTGCTACATTTCAACTTTGTTTGCAAGTTGGTCATCGAAAAGGCACTTGTGATCGGAGAAGGGAATTAATCCGCAGGTAGCGTCGTCCTTTAGACCTGAGAAAGATTACACAAGTCTAAGCTTAGTCAATTACAGCAAGCCAATTGAGAAGCGCGTCGTTCTTCAAGGCTCCAATTTTTCACGGCTTCGCATCATTCACACCAAGGTACCAAGAGGTTTTTAAAAGCTCTGGTCGTATTTAAAGCTGTGTTGTACATTCTCGATGTATTGGATCGCTTATGCGGGAGACATACGCGGGAAAAGACCCCATAACATGGAGCACACAACACCGCCGGCCGTTCAATGATAGCGCTTTTATTTTACGCTCTCCGGCTCCTCCGTCATTTTGCGCCCTTCTTATCTTAAACCTCTTGGTTACGGTCGCTAGATTGGGTGTTGGTGAGGCTCACAATTATTGTGGTATGCGAATAAACACTTCGAAATGTTGGACTCATCTGGCATGCGCTTTCGAAGATTGCAGCGCAAGTCAAGGGCAAGGCGACGAAATGAGCAACTCGTTCAAAAACTACAAACACTACCGCTTGGAATTTTGTTCTTCTTTTCCCTTAAGTCGCACTGTAAGCGCTGAATTCTTTCGGAACAAAACATTTTGCCAAAAACAAGCCACTGATCTGCAAGAGGCCGACAGTAACGCTTCCAACAGCTACAATGATTTTAAGGGAATACTTGAGCGCATTGATTGCGGAACGAATTGGACCGGACACACGTATTCGGCTACTTCAACTTGCCTTGAATGTTTGGTAAGTACCTTAAACGTAGATTTATAGCGCGCCGTATCTTCATGAAGAGAGATAATGTGAAATATCTGGATTTGTGTTTATTTTGCATGTTTTATGTCGACATAAAAGACGACCAGTCTTGAATTTGGCAATGACGATTCTTTCACAGGTTGCAGAACACAGTTGTCAGAATTTTTTTAATAATATAATAATATTTTTTCGGAAAAATGCTAAACACCTTTGAATTGAATACAAAAGCAGCTCTTAATACCCTTTTGTAGCGTGAGTTAGGCCACTTATTTCCCAACCATTATTCAAGTTAAACGTTTTCTGTTTAATAATTTGAAAGGACAGTCATTGTGTCGCGCATTGCACCCCAGCCTTCGTCGAAAACGGCACGCGAAATGTTTGCACTTGTCCCTGTAGGATCGCGACAGTGTACTTTTCGATCGCGCGAGGCAGTTTGGAAATTACACTGTCAAATTACCGTTTCATATTATTTTTCTCTGTTTTTGAACGTCGACTACGATCAGCAAATTTAGAACAGGTGGACTTGAAAACAAAGAGAAATGGCCGAAAATGATTTTTTATATTTTGCATTGTTTTCAAACAATTTTTAGCAAAGCGCTCCATGCAATTTAAACAGAAACTTACACACAAAGCAATTTTTTTTTTCGGTGGCTACGGCCTTAAAATCTAATTATAAGAGACATTACTTGGGCTTTTTCTAAGACTATCAGAGTTATGATTAATTCACGAGTAATTCTCTTCATGTATGGATTATAAGCCAAGTTGTCTTTGTTATTCGGAGACTTGAGCTATAATTTGGTTGGTGTAATGAATTCCATACCGGTCTCGGGTTAAGAAACCCTTTTACTTTCTCTCTGATCTCTGTTGGATAGGATTAGCAAAGAATAGTGAAACCGTAATTATTCGGATCGAGAGTCGATATCGCTTTTGTTTGACCGCAAACGATGCCCCGCAAAGAAGCAACAAATGTAGGTTAATGAATATCGTCTCGTATAAACCGCAAACATTTTGTCTGTGATATTAAAACTTGAACAGCAAACAATCTACATAGAAAGTTTAAAAGTTTTACAGCTGTAAGCAATTTTAATTTAGTTTTCCAATTTTCGATTTGTTTATAAAATCATTGAAGGTTGATTAATTAGCATAAAATCTTGTGCATATTTGCGTAAGATTCTTTATATTCTAGGGATTTTTTTCGGTAATGGGACAGGTCAAACGTTTAAGGCTTTTTTAAATTGTAAACCCACATACTAGGCAATGTAAACTGCGCAAGACTATCGCGACCCGCTGTGTAATGGCGCAGTGAAAGTAATACAACGCATTCGGCAAATCAATACATTTTATTCGTTTCGAGTTTTTTTATGTTCTTTTTTAGAAGTGAAGCATTATTAATGTACTCGCGGAGGAACTTAGAAGTTAAAATACGCAGAATGGGTTAAAACTCTATGTTTACTTAAGGTGAAGCGAACGAAAATGCGAAGGGCAACAATTATTAATAACATAATTTTATACGTATTTGAAAGAAGACTGTTCGTTTGCACAATATTTCATGTTTCTCATGTTTCTCGGTATGCGTCATCATAATAGTTATCATGGTTTGATGAAAGCTTTTCAAAGAAATTTAATCATACTTTCGTTTGACTCCATAATGCTACAGGGTTTTTTTACACATAAGTTGTAACAATTAGTATGCACTGAAATTTTTTATTGCTTCAATCTCATGCCCAAAATACATAAACCAATGGCATAATTTTAGGGCGGTGTAAAAAAAGTCTGTGGTGAGGTAGGAATAATGTGGATCTATTTTTTGTGATGGTTCTGTTGCACCAGATGGAATTACTGTATGTTAATGGCAGTAAAAGGCAAATTAGAAATTTTTAGATTAATTTCGTGAGATCAACTGTAGTCTCGCATTTCATTTTGTAAAACAAATAATGATAGTAATGGTCTGGCCTACTGCATCTGCTTAGATTTCATCAATGAACATTTTGTTTTCACGTTACAAATAGTCCATGAGCAGACACGGACGTAGAACTAGGGGTAATTTGTGATTATTAACTAATTTAAAATGAAGACCCACTGTTCTTGTTGTGGCAAATTGAGATCAAATCTTTTTAAATCCATGTTTAAAGAGGAATGGTGAGCACTTACATAATGTTTATAGGTACAGCTGTACCTAAAACTAGACCCTCCGTGAGGGTACACTGGGTTGCCTGTGGTAGGTGCACCGTTCCAGGCAATTTTTTTCAAGTTGGGGGGTCATTAAGAAGTCATACCAGACGAGGCCCTTTGGCTCACAGGTCCTAACACGTTCGTACGACAAAACAGATCTGTCCTTGCATAATATGTAGCTCTAACAGTGCACAATATTGTTTTGGTATTGTCTATCATTGTAGTGCGATGGTAGAAGTCTTGCGTAAATAGGCTGAGGACATGTGGTTACTAGCAAAGTACTGAACCCAGAAAGATTGAAGAAAATAAATGGGAAGTGAGAAACATTGGCTTCTGGGCTGAAATGTTGATAAACTTTTTTTCACCACAAGTTTAAGCGTGCCCGCTGAGCATCTGACAGCTTTGTGATGCCGAAGTTCACTGAAGTCAATCCCTGTTCGGCGGGGTTAGTGTTTGGATGGGAGACCAAAACAATATACCCCTCATAAAACAGAAGCATCGGACCAAAAATACTATTAATGCTAACATGTGCAAACTCAGCAAGGTACAGATCTTGTTAGCTTGCTTTATGCGAAAACAAATATTGATGCAAAAGTAAATTACAATTGATACACAGTTTTTAGAAAGAGCAGAAGGAAGTTTCCAGGATGATCGCTCGAGAATAACATATTTACGACATGAAAACAACATTCATTTTGAACCGTGAATATAGAATATAAACAGTTACGATCAGTGACAAACATTTTGGGGGATTTTTGCAACGTTCAAGTTTGTTATTTTACGTTTTGGCTGCGCAAATAAATCGCAAAATCGAAAGTGACATCGCCGGAATTCAGCGGGCGCCGTGATGAAGTTACCGCGGCATGTTTACTCGCCAAACAGTGAAGTATCTGTGTCAAAGCATAGGACCGAAAATTGTATTTTAATGCTATCAAATGCGAACCAAGCAAGATACAGATTTTGTTAGCCTGCTTTATGTAAAACAATTATTGATGTAAAAGTAAATAAATATGGATACACAGTTTTTAAGAAGAGCAGAAGGAAGTTTCAGGACGGTCGATCGAGAATAAAATATTTTGCCATCGGTAACAAAATTTACGACATGAAAACAACATTAATTTTGAACCATGAATATAAAAAGTTACCATCAGCGAAAAACATTTTGGGAGATTTTAGTTGTCTTGTTGTAATTGTACTTTTGGCTGCACTGAGTAAATAGCACATTGAATTCAGCGGGCGCAGTGATCAAGTTACCGCGGCATGTTTACTCGCGAAACAGTGAAGCATCTGTGTTAAATAATGCTTGGATACTGGGTTTTTTTTTTGTTAGTTTTCTTTTTCTTTCAATTGTTATAAATTTTGACAAGAAATGTGCGAATTCAACACAAAGATCACAATCGCCCAACTCTCAGAGGTTGACCATTGTTTCTGGAAAATCAAAAATTTACTCTCCAAGACAAGGTTATCAAGACAAGGTTATTTATCACCAGGTAATTCCATCGTTTTGGTAATAGCAGCTACTTTATTATTCATCAGCGTCACAATCTTTTGCTGATTTTGGGGGTCATTTTGTTGAAACTCAAGCACGCTTCCAACAGACCTGTTTATTTTCGTGACTTATGCGTTACCACAAAAATTCTCCCCGTATCACATTTCAACACATGTATGCAAATTTGCTAAGCTCGAAAATTACACAACATGATAAATTTACAAAAGCTGGAAATTTCACAGAAATAATTTCCAGCGAAACATTTATTGAAACAAGCAACATATTTGCTATAAGAGGCAAGAAACCCTTCCTATTTCAGTTGCGTGGGTGCAAGGGAAACACACAATAAATTTCTGACAGTTCACATCAAACCCTTTTCGAAAGAACCTTGACCGTACATAATAAAGCACAAAAGAGACAACAAGCTTTCATTCAAATAATTTTTCACTGTCACATTTCCAATTTTTTTTAACCTTTGCAGAGTTGAGTACAAAATGAATGTTACTTGCCAGACAAACAGGCAAACTTTAAATAGATGCGACTTCAGTAAACACTGTGAGACACAACAGAGATCACAGATCTACTTGTGGTGTTCGATTCCTTCTCTGTCTTTGTTGCACCCGTAAGTTACCAGAGAAATTTCCATTTGGTTTCAGTGTTGTACGTAACACCACCTTGGCGAAATATTAAAAGTACAGCTCATTTTGATTTCGGCTCGACGGGCGAAAGATTCACGCTGTCGAAGTCCATTACTCGTCGCTTTTAAGATTCCAGATCTTTATGTTTCACCACCTGTCTTGACGTTCCATTCTTGAGCTCCATATGGGTATATTTTCTTTAAAGATTTACTAAAACGCCATTCGCGTTACAATGACTTCTGACGCCATTACAGGTTAATTGTGCAGAGCAAGCTACGCGTTACCCCAGCCCCCTCAAACCTAACAAAATACGCACATAAGACTCTATGCACAAAGACACCACTTAGCAGGGGAGTGACAGGCAAGACTTTTCCCGACACGGAAAAAAATAACAAAAAAACCCATGAAATGAAACCGAGATTCCGACTGGGTTTGGCAACCCAGTAAATAGCTGGTCTTTTTTCGTATGGGTTGGGTGGGGTGTAGATGAATGAGAGAAGTGATCCTGACATTTAGCTGGACAATTTCAGCAATTGTCTCTATAGACACCTGAAAAATTCAGTTGACTCCAATGGGATTTGAACCCGTGATCTCAGCGATACTTCAAATGAGCCCAACAAATTGACCTGTTTCCAACTGTGTGGCTTCGTAGCTCAGTCGCAAGAGCATTGCACCAGCATCGCTAAGGTCACAGGTTCGAATCTGGTTGGAGCCACCTGAATGTCTATCAGTGACAATAAGGGTAAAGTGTCTAGCTAAGCATGAGGATCACTTCTCTCATTCACAATAATAATAATATTATTATTATTATTTTCCATATACTGTATTTTCATATTTGCATTATTTCTTGCTCTTCTGGTTTGAAATGGAAGTACAATAAGGCAAAAGTAAATCCTTCATGATATGTTGTGTCTCCTTAATTTTGACGATCTATAGGAAGCCTATAAAGACTGGATTTGCTTCACCAGGGTATCTGAAGCAATATTCTCTGATAGAGATGACAAGCCCAAAGAATCTTGTTTAAGTTTTTTGTGTCAGAGGGTTCTACAGAAGTGTCCATATCTACCACCCACTGTTCCAAGTGATGATTGGGATAATGTTGTCCAAATAGGATACTCGGCATTTAACTGCCTTGAAGAAAAAGGTAGGAGTGAAAAAAAAAAAATTATTATTATAAGTATCACCCAACTAGTGGACTAATGCAAATCCTGCATTTTGATTGGCTATGCTACTAGAGGACTATAAATAATAGTCCTTGAGTGACAAAAAGCGTGACGCTTTCTTTCGTTTTATTCCCAAATAAATATTTCTTCAACTTGCATTTGCTAACTTTATTATTGCCTTTTCAGTCCGACTAATTGGGTGATACTAAAACAATTAGACCCTTCGCCCTCAAGGGCCACAGGTCAATTGCCCATTCAGCTTCGCCTCATGGGCTATTGACCCGTACTGCACGGGTCTAATTGTTAATTATTATTGATGAAAACATTATTTTAGGATGTAGGCTGAATCCAGCTGTTTCTCAACAAAGGTAATTGAAGCATGTCATTGCCAACAACTTAAATTTTAGAGTTCAACATCTACTGTACATCTACTAGTACTGTAGATCCATGCATCCAGCATTCACAAAAATAAAATAATGACCCCTGAAGAAAGCTACCAAAGGAGGTATCTCATGCAACTTGAGAGTTCCCACACCATTGTCTTTCATTAAGGGGTGCACTAGTGTACCTCTGTATCAGAATTACATACATACATACACACATACATACATACTTAATTGACCGCTACCCATAGGGGCTTTTCAGGGCCAGTGAAACACAATCAAGGAAACAACAGAACACAACAACAACAACTGTTAAGAATCCCAACTGGCCGGAGGCAAACCAGTTGGCTATTTACAAGTGCAGCTGGGAAGTTGAACCAGGGACTACCAGGAACAAATTCAACGAGTGATCAGAGCGGGTCTTGAACCCGGGATATCCGCATCTCAAGGCAAGCGCCCTAACCACTGGGCCACACTGCCTCAGAATTAGCCTGTAATTACTTAGGGATTTTTCCAGAGGCCCCAGCTCTTCTTTGAGTGAGGACAATGTGTGAGCCAGCGGACCATGCGAGCCATGTGAGGCATGGCTGCATGTCATGGGAGCCAACACGGCGAGCCATGCAAGTCAGATGAAAGCCGTGCGAGTCAACATGCGAGCCGTGCAAGTCAACATGTGTGTTAGACAGATATTGAAAGCTACAGTTTGTAATCGTTTTAAAATGGGTGCTTAGACTAAAAACTGTGTATCAGCGCTATTTCAAATGGGTGCTTAGACTTACAGGTGTAAGTGCGAAATTTGCATGACTCGCTGGCTCGCAGATTGTCCAGGCCCTTCTTCTTTGGTGTCTATCGGTAACCAGTACCCATAGCTACCAGTAGAGTCCTTTCAGTCTTTAGACTAGGCTACCATAAAAAGGTCAATGGGCCTTAATTTGCTTAAGGTTATTGGCCTTTTGTGCTGTGGCCAATTTTGTGCCAATTTTTATGATATGGTGATCGAGCCATAGTATTCCATCAGTACAGTGTACATTATTATAATGATTAATTTAAGCATTTTATTCTGGTGTGGACAGAGTGGAAAAATCAGTATCAAGACTCTGAGCAATGTTTAGACAGTGACCTGATGAAAAAATGTCAAGACATTGAGGAAACAACAGTAGTAACAAGTGATTCAGCATCAAATTCTTCAGAGAATGGTAATAGATAGCATTGGATTGTTCAACCTGCAATCCTTGACTGGAAAAGCAAAATAGAGCAATGTCACTGGCATACAGTTGGATGACTAATTCTTGTAAACAGAATTTTTAAGATATACAGAATTTTTCATAGTATCCAAATACTGTACATGTAGCGATGAGATCTGCAGTGGTGATTTTTACTACCGGCAAATTTTTAAGGTTATGTTTAGGAAAAATGTTATCAAAACGTTTAGTTTAGAGTTTACAATTTTCCTTGATCATTGTTTTACTGTATGCATAGAAAGACTAATCTATTTGCCAATTTTTATGGAATTAACTTTTGAAATACTAGTATAAATAACTATTAGCTCTCGATTATTGAACATGAAGAATGTTCATTCTTAAGTTCACATCTATTGATTACATTATGTACAAGTAATATATTATTATAAACGTCAGTGAGAAGGACAGGTACATGTAACTGTTGCCGCTCTAAAGTGTAAATTAGAGAACATAGCCATTAAGTATGATTGATGACTGAGGGAAAGTGACAATTCCACAACATAAATAATATATATCTGTGCAGGTATTGTATAGGCATCATCAATCAATTTTTTTATTCCAATTTACTATTTATGTAATAAAGTATTATAAAAAAAAGGGACCACAGACAGTACTGTTCAAGGAGAGAAATTGCTGTTAGGTAAAAACCTAACAATTATTTCCTTTTGTATCTCAAACACAATGGTATGTTAACCTGAACCTATTACGTTAACAATTTCGGTGGGAATTATGGCTGTAAATCTGTGAAAGGTTCATTTTTAAGCAAAGGTGTGCCTTTGCTTAGCAAAACCATATTCCAAGTCACTTTCATTTTGGCAAATCCTGGGCTATAACTGTTACCATTGTCATTGTCAAAAACACTTTGCCACTGTGTCTGTAAGAGTGTCAAGAAGAGAAAAACAGCAGGAGAGAAAAATGCATCCACCCTCGATCTTGATGCAACTCTTTTTCAGGAAGTTCTGAAAGTAAAATGATTGTTGTGAAAGCAGTCCAAAGTTACAGTCTAATACTATGCCTTGCAGACCCAAAGTTTCCAAACAGAATGGATGAAATACACCAGATCATAGTCTATTTGTTTACATGCAAACTTTCAGTTTTATTATTTTGCACATTTCTGTTTTTCCAGAGAACAGCAGAGAAACCTAGATAGATGGCATAGGGA
>NC_090895.1:42717384-42722384 GCF_036669925.1 Montipora capricornis | reverse complement strand
ATCGGGTGCGCGTTACTCCAGGCCAGACGCAGAAGAATGCGACGAGAGGTTAAAAAGCGTGTTAAACGCATTTGAATTCCAACAGTTGCCGATGCCAGGAGATGGAAACTGTTTTTCTACATTGCATTTCCATCACTTTAAGATCTTTTTGTGCAAGAATGAAGAATGAAGCTTTATTTAATCTCGGGATTGATGAGGTTGATTAGACCTCTAGCAATAAATATGCTAATAAGTCGAGAGAAATAAAGAAACGGAAATTCAAAGACTATTTACAGAATAAAACCTAAAAATTACATGACGTAGCTATATACAATAAAAAAGCCCAATTACTCAAAAGAACATAGCAAGAATAGCAAGAAGTCAAGAGAACTCCAATCTGATCACGTACTTGAAATCGATCGGTATCAACACGGAAATCATCTATCGAGGATAAAATAAAAGTTCTTAGACAGTTGATTGTGCAAGAACTCACTAGGCCTAATCGGCACCTTTACGAACCATTCATGATAACAAGCACCACTGATTCATATGACACAGAAGCTCAGAAGTTTCTTCAGCCGGCCATTATGATTCTGAATTAGTAAACTGTGTGCCAATGGCGATGAGTAATATCCTGCAAATACCGCTGGTTATTTTTACATGGATGGAAAATTATCCCATTACACAAGTAATTCCTAGAACAGGAGTGCTTTCCGAAGTTCCGATATTTCTCGCTTATCATCATGGTGACAGCGGACACTATAACTTGGCAGTTGAAGTAACTCGCACGCAGTCGAATTCAGCTACAACTGAAGCAACGGGAAAGGAGCCAGACAAGCATTTGCAGGTTGAGGTCGACGTTCCCTCTCAACATGAGGCGGGATACTCGTGTGGTCGCGGAAATGCCGGGAAGACAGGGAAAAGTGAATTCTGCAAATACTATAGGTCACACTGTCCGTGTTTTCGTAATCTGCGAATGCTACAATGATAAGTGTTTCACCGTTCGTGCGCAAATCCGTTGACAAAGGCTATATGGAAAAGAAAACAGAAGAACCCATTGCTACAAGTTGGTTTGAAGACGAACTGTTCGTCATTGAAGCGTTGTTCTTGTACTTGTTAGTTACAAGCGAAGATATAACCCTGGACAGGATCTTTGCAGAGTACCACAGAATCATACAATTCTGCTCAGAAGTGACAAGTTATCAAAATGTATTTTTTCTCTGCGTCCAAGATCCTCGTCAGCAATAACAAAGAAACTACAAGAAATAAAGGGCAAGTTAAAGGTTGACAAGGAAATAATTATTCAAAAAGAAAATCCAATATAACTGTGTTTTTGACTAAATCGTATTTGCACAAGCAGATAACAAAATGATATCTTCCTGCGACGGTCAATCTACGGTTCCAAAGAACTAATCGTCGCTGGTTATTGCTTTGAGGGACGTTTTGTCACATCCAGCTTCTCCGCTATGGCTTACCGTTATTTCGCAACTTACGCGACACTTTCAGTCACCCGAAACAGTTTTAAATGAAAAACACATTTCTGACAAAGTTAATGCGTATTCGTTTAGTATTCATGATTCTTGATGACAAGAAAACGTATTAAAAGGTAAAATTTAATGTGTTCTGTTTAAACATTTTCTGTTAATTATGCTGGTTTAAAAGGGTTATATAAGACAGTGCCCGGAATAGGTATAAATAAGTTGTTTTCGGACTTTTATCAATTCCGTCGTTTGGTTAATAGGGACCATTGTGAAAGATAATTGTGAAAAATACCAACACCTTTTGTCACTTTCTAATTTCCCTTGTAATAATTCCATCCTTGTTAACACTAAGGACTGAATTCTACTTGAATACAGCCAGGGACAATACCAGCATAATTGATATGGGCAACAACAACTGGAATATTCTTCTATTTAAAGAAGCTTTCTATATAAAAACTAAGCAGCCTGCAATTAACTCTGGCTTAAAAGCTAGCCGCGAACTATTATTATTTGAATAAGTCTCCTGTATTTAAATTGATTTTGAAGTAAATCGAAATATAGCTATAACATCCGTACTCTCTGGTTTATCACATACGGGGGCAAAATTACTGAATGCTGATTGGCTGAGACAGAGGCCATTTTTTTCTTAATCACGAGGGCACTTTTGGTAATCAAGAGGGCATGATTACTTGATCCTGATTAGTTTAAAGTTGCTTAGCAACGATGTTATTGCTAAGATTTGTTGCCGATTAACATTTTCTGCAAACATGGCTTCCCTTTTTGTTGTTGAAGCCGACGAAACGAATAGTTTAAAGGAAAACGAGAGAATAACCCTGAACTAAAGTCCTTTGATGGAGCTGAAGGCAGATTCGAGCCTGACCGTGGCATTACATTGCCTCTGGCCAATTAACCCACCCCATTGTTTAAACAAATTCCTTGTTCGCCCTTGAGACCATTTTCTCCACTTGTTTCCATTGGGACCAGGTATGCTGTCTCCTTGTTCTCCAACATTCCCAACTGCTCCTGCTTCTCCTGGTGGCCCTGGACACCCTGTGTACCTTGCTCACCATTGTCGCCGTTGGGACCCCTACTTCCATTAACACCAACTGCCGCCTAAAAGATTTGGAAGGAGTTTTTACAAGTTGAATTGCTTATAATAGAAATACCATCGGACTACCATGCGGGAGGCAACAGAATCAAAACCCCAGACAGACCAACATTCAGGGTTTTTAAATAATTGCGGAGAAAGTGCTGCAAAAAGATCTGCAAGTGGTTAGACTTTCTAGACTTCTCAGATAAGGACAAGAAATCATAGGCCCGTCTCACATCACTTGTGTGGGATGTTAAGGCGATTCTTCAGTATTGCACTGTGCATCCTGTACTGTGCATATGGTGTGTCAATAGTTATAAATTGGATCAAATTTGCAACATTGTAAATATGGCGTAAGTCGATCATACATGCTGAAACAGTTCTCAAAACAAGTGAGAGAAGTTGTGAATGACCCATAATTCTTTGCGAATAAGTGCGCGCATTCCAAGAACATGGCGAATTTTGTTTTTTCGATCTTAAAAACCTCTTGTTTAGCTACCGCAAAATGTACCCTGAGCTGATGAAATAACGTGCGTGTTTAGTATCAGTACAGGCATCAACGGGGTAAGATTGGCCCATTATATCTAATATAATATAATATAACATAATATTTTAAATATCATACTCAGGAACCCGTTCCCAGTGTTTCTGGAACTCAAGAATCAGTTTCCCAAGCAAGGTGGAGTTAACTCAAATTTTCTTTAAAAAGTAAGTAAAAATAATAATAATAATGGAAAAAAAATAATAAACCCCTCAAATATTGGCATCAAAGTACCGGACATGGTATGGGAAATGACCAGACGAAACATCCGGCCTCTGGCCTCAAATGAAAACCATGGCTATACAACATTGTTCGGGATTGGAGGGGAATAGAGCGTTTTCATGTGACGTCACAAGCTTTTGACAGGTACTTGAAAATGAGGCTCCACCATATTGGGGTCCACGTGAGTTATACATTGTAAAAAAAGCTAGAGAAATTTTCATGGCGAGCTCACTTTTGCTGCATTTAAAATTCCTTTTAGTGAGGTAATCTCTCATGAAGTAATATATCTGATTCTCTAAAAGTCGTAGAATCCAACTGGCATTTCAGATTGCTTGAAATCTCAACACTTACAGGAAAAAAATAAGGTTGAAATTAGAATGGCTGATCAGCCTGTGAAACTTGGAGATTATGCCGAGAGCCCTGATTCAAAGGTCAAGGAACGATACAGAGAAAAGATTTCGCTTACTGGAATTGATCCATTATAATTTCCGACAAGAACTTTGATCCAGAATGTTTACCACTGGTAGAATCAACAGATTTTGTATCGTATTTGGTGCTTGAAACAAGTCGCTATTTGCAAAAACAGTTCAAAGCCTTTCAGGCTTCATTCAAAATGTTGTTGGCAAAAAGTTTGTTGTGACAGGAATAGTTCACCATTCACAAAAACTGAACAATCCGTTGGTTTCTTTGTGGATAATAACAGCACGTAATGGAATGATGCAAAGCGTGCATTGCGTGGCTGCATGGCTGGGCACTGGGCAAGGTGAATGCTGTGCACATACCGCTAGTGTCTTGTTTTCAAAAGAGTGTGAGGTAAACTGGCGTGCACCGAGTTCAAATTTGCATGGCTTATGCCATCTTATAACAAAAACGTGCCATATTCTGAAGTAGAAAATACTGATTTAACATCAGCCAGGAAACTTATAAGCAAAACTTGATGTTTCAAGGGATAATTTGGATTCTTCAAAAGGGAAACTTTAGTCATAATTTTGCAGAGAAAGATAACCCTGAAATCGTACCTCTATCGCCTGCCAAATGAGTGATTTTTATGCTAAGCTGAACTAGTGCTGTTAAGTTTAATTCCTCCTTATTCTCAGTCATTTGTATCACAAAGCAGGAACATTAAAGCCATCACAGACCTCTTTACTGGTGTACTGGTGTTAAAATCGAACTTACTGACAATGAAATTAGAATTATAAGGGAAGATACAAGAAACCAAGGTAAAAGGACAATTTTCCCGTGTCGGTGCCTCTATCAGTCAGCAAGCCAGTCAGTCTATTCCAGCACAACACTCAATTAGTCTCATAAAGACAATCTGTTATCAACTATTAAAAATAATAAATTTTCTAATGATGCTACATAACATGGTTACAGCAATAAATATTTATGAGAAAATCATGAGAGAAAAACACAAAAACTTCAGGATTGGAAAGTGTGGGACAAATATAAAATAATAAACAATACCCCTGGCTTCATGCAACTCCAGACTTTATGTGCTGCTGTGACTGTCGTGGTCAAGGTCTACAAATCTACATTTCAGTCTTCATAGTCACACAACATTATTGCTGCTTTCATTTTTTCATTTTAAGATACACATGTAATACTATCTAAACCATATACAAAAGTAAGAATGTCAGGATGCTTTACATATTTTATTTTCATTCATTCATATAATTGCAGTTAGTTG
>NC_090895.1:42687384-42709884 GCF_036669925.1 Montipora capricornis | reverse complement strand
CAGGTAACCAGTGCAGTTCTCGCAGAACTGGTGTGATATGACACATCTTTGGGATATTACAAATAATTCTTGCCGCCGAATTTTGAAGGCGTTGGAGCTTAGTTAATTCCCTGGCTGGTAAACCATATAAAATACTATTACAGTAATCTATCCGTCTGATTACTAAAGCATGTATCAGTGTTTGTGATGCTTTCTCATCTAAGTATTTCCTAATACATCGCACATTCGTCAGATGGTAATAGGCAGCTTTGCACGTATTGTTAAAATTGATCTTGAGATTAAGGTTACTGTCTATCCATGTGCCAAGGTTCTTTGCTGATTTGACTGGGAAAACCTTAGAGTCACCAACACAGAGAGAGATCCCACCCACCTTTGCCAACTGTTTTCTAGTTCCAATTAATATTATTTCAGTTTCATTGTCATTTAATTTGAGTTTATCATGGAGCATCCAGGTTCTTAAGTCACGAATACAAAGTTCTATTGCATTGACAGCATCAAGAGTGTTTACTGCAGAATCAGGTTTAAACGCTAGATATAGCTGCGTATCGTCAGCATACGTGTGAACATGTGGCAAGTGACCTTTAATAATATCAAAGAGTTTACTTACATATAGTGTGAACAGTAACGGCCCCAAGCATAACCCTTGAGGAACACCATGTGTTAATTGAAATTTGTCAGAAACTTTACCATTGAGTGAAACGCGCTGGGATCGGTCAGATAGGTATGACCTAAACCAACGCAGTGCAGTATCCCTTATCCCAAAACTGTTGCTTAGGAGCGATAAAAGGACCGAGTGCTCCACCGTATCAAAAGCGGCGCTGAGGTCAAGTAGCACCAGCAATATCACGTGTTGGCGATCCATGTCAATAAGGATGTCATTGTGTATTTTAAGCAATGCAGTTTCGGTGCTGAAACCGAAAACCCAGACGATTAATCTTACTCTTTGATAGAAGCATAGGTTGCTCAGTTATTCTTTTTTGCTGGTAACTGAACCTTTTCCTGATCGAAAAATGCCAAAACTGTTACCATGTTACTGTTACCATGTTGGTGACTTAAGTGAACGAAAAAATTAGTGTCAGACAAGTGCAGAGATATTGTTGAGCTGATATGGGTTTTTTTAAAGTGATATACACTTTAACCCTGCACAAGGAAGAGGAATGGGTTTAAGTGTCAGGGATGCAGGGATGGCACAGTGGTGGAAGCACTCTCCTCCCACCAATGTGACCCGGGTTTGATTCTGAGATTCGGCGTCATATGTGGATTGAGTTTGTTGGTTCTCTACTCTGCACTGAGAAGTTTTTCTCTGGGTATTGTGGCTTTCCCCTGTCCTCAAAAACGAACATTTGATTTGATTTGATTTGTGTTAACTGTTGATTTCAGTTTACAGTGTCCCCAATTAGTGCTCCAGTGCTAGAAGACTAGACACTCAAATAAAGTTTCTTTCCTTTCTTTTTCCGCGTAAGAGTGATTTTACTTGTCCATGGGGGCCAGTGGAAGGGTTAAGTCAATTTTGTAGTTTCTGTTGTTAAAGGCCCACCTTCAACCGACAGGCTTTTCGACCGTTTGTTTTTGTTATGGAAATTCGTATTTCTCATCGCAGCGATCTCATTGGATGAATCTCAGATTCGGGTGGAATTTTCATATATGAAAATTGTTCTGAAAATTGTTCCGAGGGACGCAATGCCTGTTGGTTGAAGGTGGGCCTTAAAGTCTTGCATTTGTTGGAGAAGCAATCTTATCGCATCATAGAGTAGGGCATGGAGTTCCCAGTGTTGTGCTCTGTCTTCTGTGGTGAATCATGGTTAGGAGGGTAAATGGTTAGAGATATTAGCTAAACCAAGCTACTCCAGAATCAAAGGGTTAATAAAGATACATGCATGATATCTATTGTATGATACATGTATATGATATATCAGCACTGGTCGATTTTTTTTATTGTTATTCCTTTATTGTTACATATCAGACTCTGAGAAATACATGAGAGCAGCCAAAGCTGCAGGCTTAAATGGCATATGGTCAGCAAACATAATGTAAAAAATTTGCATGAATACAAGAAGGCTTTAACTAAAATACTTTTAATTAACCCTTTCAGCCCTGAGAGTGCCAAATGGCACTTATAGATTTTACTCTGTCTAACGCCAGATGATTTTACTTGTCAATGGGGAACCACTCAGGGCTTAAAGGGTTAAACAACTAAATATGACTACTTAATTTAATTAAATTACATTCCCTCAACCTTGTTTAGCCCAAACAATGAATTTGGTTACGCAAAGAAAATTGAATTTCTCCATGCTTAGAAGGCTACTGTCTGTTTTTGTTACCTTCAATCCATCAAGGCCAGGGGGACCTTCTTCTCCTTGAGGTCCATCTTGTCCACGCGTCCCATTTGTACCAAGTGAACCAGGCTTTCCCTTAGATCCATTTTCACCTTGGTCTCCTTGGGGACCAGGTGTTCCAGCCAATTCTTCTCTTGGACCAATAGGCCTTTCCCCTTTCTCTCCCTCTAGCCCCTGTGGCCCTTGCAGGCCCTTAGCACCCTGCAGGAATACAAACCACCATCAACACTGCAAATATATGACAGTTTTGAATATTAATAGCCCATTTCCGAGTTGCTGCATGCCTCAGTTTCAAAGCGAGTCCTGGTGCACGACCATTCAAATGCATTGGAAGTCAAACTCATTTCCCTTACAATAGTTGAGCACCAAGACTCACTTCGAAACAGAGACAAACAGCAACTCGGAAATGGCCCATTACCTAATAGACTGGAATTTAGGCCGTGTTTAAATGAAAGAATCCTGGAACACAGTTTTAATACAAAATGACACTTGAACTGTTGGCAGCTTCTTATTAATAGATGCTCCAACTTTTTTTTTCCATCTATTATCCATGTTCTCAACCAGATGGTGACTAGGTACATACAAACATTGAAAATCACGTGAGGTTGATTAGATTAAAAACACTGATGCCCACTGACTGCTGAAAGGGCCAAATAATCAATTGTAACTGTGGACCAGGGATGTCAATGATTGGCTTTTAAAAATCACTCAAACAGTAGTGCATTCACTTTAGTATTTATTTTACAAAGCAACCTTCCGTTTACAAAGGTATCTATCTTTTACAAAGCAAACTATGGTTTGCTACTGACATTAATTTTTTGTAATGCTTTGCACCTAAATAGTAGTGACTTGCGAGAAAAAAACCCTATAATAATATGAATACTACTCATGGCACAGCTACACAACCCTGTGTGTATTATGGATTGTTAATTTTGTACATTGATAAAATGGGCCAGTAATGACAACAAGTAAAGGTTTAAAAGGCTGAAATAATTTTCAACTTACACATGTAAAAGGGAAAAGTTTTGTATAAAGTTTAAACGGTTTAGAAGTAAAACGTAACTCCATGTGAACCACAACTTTAATTACTACCAGAACAATGATAAATTATTGTTGTATGTTACCTTCTCTCCTGGTTCACCATCAACCCCAGGAACTCCAGTTTCCCCAGTAGGACCTTGGGCACCCTTAATTCCATCTGCTCCTTGTGTACCATTGCTACCAGGTGGTCCAGGAATTCCTTGATTCCCTTTAGGACCCTTTTGCCCAGGAGGACACATGGGGCAAACATCCTTATCTCCCTTTGCACCTTTCTGCCCTGCGTTACCTTGTGGACCTTGCAGACCAGGTTCTCCAGGTGGACCCGGAGGCCCAGCTTGTTTCTCTGGGCATTCACCATCTTCTGCACAGAAGAGTGGCATTGCTACAGAAGAGCCAAGTCACATTTTAGGACAACACACATTTTTTTAGATGGTGCAGTGGGCAATCCACACACCCTTTGCATAAAATTAATGGTGCAAAACTTGATTAAAAATAACATTACTTACACATTCAGGCCCTCAAAAGAACATGTACATACTATGTGAAGACTAGTTTGTATTATAGACTGGCTATGCGTACACTTAGGTCGTGTTCTATTGGGATCAACTTTTTCAACTGCAACTGGTTAAGGTTGAATCGGTTGAGGTTTCCCAATAACACACTTTTCCAACCGTTTTCGGTTGAAACGCGGTAACTCCTGGGAATAGTTATTACCAGACTTCTCAGCGTTGACATGTTGAGGGAAAGCAAGATGGCAGGAGCCCGCAGCCGACTTTAAATGGCCCGCGTAAATGACAGCATTTGCTGCCCATGCTTTTTCAACCGATTCAACCAAGTTTGAAAAAGTTGATCAACCAAATAAACCGAAAACGGTTTTTTTCCGAATAGAACACGAAAAAACCCAAACAACCCAACCAACTAAAAACGGTTTATCCCAATAGAACGTGACCTTAGTATATAAACCCCTTCAGGCAGCTGATATGTTGGCTCAGAAATGAATATTTGGCTGAGAAGCAAAGCTTTGAGGGAAAACATGAAATTTTGAGGGCACTCTCTCAGTTGACACACCAGCAAGCCAGGAAGGGGTTTATTTGTTTTTTTGTGATGGCGAATATACGCAATTGATGTAAGTACAGTCGATTGTGTTAATGAACTTTTTTCTACAGTGATTGGACAAAAACCTGAGAAGGTGTCATGTGTAACAAACTTTTGCAAAGCAAACTTAAAGGCACTTTAAGCTTAAACTGGTTCATGTTTTGTCACTGCATTGTTCAAAACTTGACTAGCAAAACAGAGTGTGTTGGTCTCAGGAAAAAAATCAAATCATTTTAATTGTTATTGCAAGGGCTAAAAAAGAAATTACAACCATGAAACTCAGAGTGTGCAAAGTCTGGAGCACTTAAAGGATTCATGTCGAAGGTGTACTATTCCTCACATGGGATGAATGGTTGGTTTATTTTACAGTTAGCAAACAGAGTATTAATTTATTCTCTATTTTACAAAACGACTCAGTTTGCATACAGTAGGAATACATGTGAAAGTCTACTCGTAACTGTCTTCACCTTAAAAGATGTTGACTATTTTTTACTCTCTAGAACAGGATTTGCGACCAGCTTTTTAATGTCAGTATCACGTGACTCTACAAACCCAATTTGTTTTTCTTCCATGTACAATAATAAGGACGAAAAGTTGAAATTGCCTTTTTTCCACTGGCTTTGTTTCTTTTCAACAGTTATGATGGCAAGACAAATATCAATGCAGACAGAAGTTATTGTGTCATATTGATAACTGTCCTGTGAGTTTACACCGCGTGACATAAAGTATAGCCAATAAATCACTTAAAATTAATGGAGGGGGGGGGGGGGTAAATAATTATCGGCTGATAATCCGAGATAGCGAACCAATGAGAGCGCGCGATTTTGTATAATCACTTGTGTATTTATACTAAGATTATTTATCGGAAGATCAATCCCTCTTATGCTCTGTGACTGAGGAAACCTTATTTCACTGTTACAGTAGGTCTTGTTTCAGTTTCCTTATCATTTTGCTTTATCTTAAAACTTGTATATCGTAACCTTGTATTGTAATTTATTCTCTTCAACATCAGCCATGTGGCAAAACAATGATATTTTTTTTGTTACCTGGAGGGCCCTGAGGGCCAAGCTCTCCTTGCGTTCCCTTGATTCCTTTCTGTCCCTTGGATCCAGCCATCCCTTCGCTCCCGTTCAATTTCACACCCATCTCTCCCTTCTCTCCTTTTTCCCCGTTGGGTCCTTCCTCTCCTTTGGGTCCCAAAGGGCCTTGCATACCCTCAAATCCTGAAGGGAAATAAGGCATATGAAACAAAACATTGGTATACAACAAACTTTTAATCAACAAGCTCCAAGCCGAGTTTTGTAGAATAGTGTTGGGCCCCATCTAATGTGATGTTTGATTTCTCTATACCTACTTGGATAGTTTTTGTCAGGTTTCTTAACTGCAAGTTTCTACATCTAAAGGGATGATTTTTCTCTCGTTACAATGTTTCAGATCAAATGTTTTATAATTTACTACAACTTTACATCAACAGCTTGATTTTTCTGAAAGAGAAAAGTTGCATCAAGTGCAATAGGCTCAGTTCAAATACAAAATTAGAGAACTTAAACACGCGACGTTTTTGTCAACACGGACAGCGGCCAGCAGTGATTTTGCAAAGAAAGTGACATCACGCATCACAAACCTCAAAAAAGGCTATTTGGTGTCTGTGGTGAAAAACAAAAACGTGAGAAGGTAGTTCATTTTAGGTGGAATAACTCTGTTTTTTAATTGATTTTTGTTGTTTTCCTGCTAATGCTGGGCAATCTAATTCCTATCATTTATGAAAGAAACTCTTCTTTGTCAGTTCTACCAGCTGATGAACAACAGTGCTGCAGACATCGAGACTCAGTCTCGCCAAAAACCTAGAGTAAGTCTCTCTTGAAAAATATTTGTTTTCCTTGATATATCTTTTAGTATGTGCTTGTGTTTTTTCTCTGTGGTCTTTAATTTTAATGCGCTGGCAATGCTAAGACAACATTTCCAGAATGACCATGTTGTATTTTGTAAAAATGTTAATGATGGTCAAATTTAATTTCTTTTTGGAACGCTTCATTTTTATTTGCCATTTGCTTTCCTTTCCAATTGGATTGGACAAATCAGCTAACACTGGTAGATCTAAACTTTGCTTTACATTCAGGATCATTTCAGGATTATCGATCAGGGCTTGAAATTGCCACCGATACAATCGCCAATGCGACTAAAACTTTTAACTTGGCAACTTAAAAAATCGAGTTTAGTCGCCACAATTGACAACTATGTTTCTCTGATAAATAAAACACTTAAGGTGGGAAACAATTTCCTTATAGTCTTGTTTCTGCTTTTCTGCAAAAGGAAATGCAAATTAAGTCTGTTACCTTTTTTAAAAAACTTGAATTGCGACCTCCGAGAGGACATTACAGCGGCTTTTGCATGGTGATTACGGGCGCAACATTGTGCTTGAAAGGCCGCCAAATTTAAAAGCGTTCTGTCCCAGATTCGGTCTGAAGGAACTGGCTTTCAAAGCACGTGCTTTCTTTCACTATGTGCTTGATCAAGTGAGACGAGTCTACACCGAAAGTCATGAATTATTTATCACAAGGGAAGGATACACTGAGCGATTTTCGGAATTTGCTGCAGTCTAGAAAATACCAGGAAGCAAGATCATTGTGAGAATGCAAACAAGAAGCAAAAAATCCTGGAATCCCAGCGTCCGTCCAAGAATAATGAATTTTTCCTGCAAAAACATGTTCTAAGACATCAGCATAATCCAATCAACGGATTTAAGTTGACAGGAGGAGGTCTGGTACTAAATGGCTATCTCCCATGTTTGATTAATTTTTTATGCCTTCGCATCATACGATTTCAAGCGTGCGATGTGACAGATGCAGTTGTACCTGGCCAAAGTAACCCTGAAATGTTCTTATTACTTTGTTCACTTACTGCTCAAGGTAAGATTGTCACGCAGAAGTGCTCAGGAGTTTTTTCTTTCGTGTTTTCATGTTTTAAGTCATTCAAGATCGAGTATTTCAGTCTGTTCCACAACTGCAGCCACAATCAACCAAAAGCCGAACAGTCAATCAATGCTTGATTGAGAATTTCTAGCTGTGTTCTCTTCCAATAAAACAAAACTGTAAGTTCATTATCTGAAATCAATATCTGATCGTAGCTCTGAAAAGGCATATCTCTTGTCTTTCTTAAAGAAGTCATGATTAGGGTTAAGACAAAGAATTACACTGACGTGACATGCTTAATGCAAACAAGTTAAGTCACAGACACCAGTCTCAACCCAATTTCATCTCGGCTACTTGGCGTCTGTGTTGACAAAAAACGTCCTGTGCTTAAGCTCTCTATTGCAGCTGAGACAGTGCTTGCAACCACATACATGTAGGTAAAGTCACACTATCTTACCTAACACCAGCACTGCCATACGTAAGGACTAACATGCTCTATTGTATCTTACCTGGAACCCCAGGGGGTCCATCTGCACCTGTTGATCCAACAGCACCCTTGTCTCCCTGTGGTCCAAAGACAGAAGGTCCTGGATCACCAGGAGGTCCTGCTTCACCCTCGTCACCCCTTTCTCCTCTATCACCAGGGATTCCAGCAATTCCTTTTTGTCCTTTGTCACCTGTATTTCCAGGTACCCCAACCTGATAAACAAAAGCACGTACAGAAGCCATAAACATATTCTAGGAACAATGATAATCACTTGATAGTTTGCTATAATAGGACTTAACAACATCAAGAGGCCATTTTCCAGTTCACCTCAACCTATTCTCAAAAGCGTCAAGTTCAATCGTTTCCATGCAACTCGATCTGTTCTTATTTGCCTTGAAGTAAAGCAAATTTACCAAAACAGACACTAGCTTTGAAAAGAAGCCTTGAGCATTCTTTCAAAAAAGCGCCAATCATGTTGTCTATGGTAAAGTAAACTGGAGGTGATATACTAAGGACAAGAAAACTGGGGCTCCTTGACCAAGACTTACCCCTCGTGCTCCACCAGGGCCTTGCACACCTTTAGGGCCAACATCACCTTTCAATCCCTGCAACACAACCAAACAAATTTCATGACTAATAGAGCGAGTTTCAATTGAGTGTCGTAAAACCAAAACCAAAGTAATTACTTTGGCCAATCAAAAAGCATGGAGACAATCCGTTAAACCAATCAAAACTCTAAGTAATTACACGTAGCCGACACAAAGCGCGGGAAAATGTGCATGCGTGAGCCGCAATTGGTTTTGGTTTCACTTCTGATTGGTTGGAAAACTCAGCCCGAGAAATTTGAACCAATCATTGAGTGAAGTAATCATAGACCAAAGTAATTATCTAATTACTTTCGACACTCAATTGAAAACCGCTCTACAACAAGTCATATTTCAGTTACCAATATAATAAGGTTACCTTTTTACCATTGCTTCACCTCCTTGTAATACACTTTATTCCAAAATGGCCACCATTTTAGTATTCTATTGTTTCCATACAAATGGGCCTTATGGCCTTCCTTTCAAACGTAAAATTCAATAGAATACAAGATGAATGTGGCCATAAGGGCCATTTTGCATGGAAACAAAAGAACACTAAAATGGTGGCCATTTTGGAATAAGGTATATAACAAATAAATACAGTTATAAGATATTTTACCCATACTGCACAATGCAAACAAGGTGGAATAACAATTAATTTGGGTTTTTACAATTACTGTGAAATACCCAAGTTAATACAAGGGTGTGCAGAAAACGAAGCCTGAAGACCACAAGAAAAAAATAACATACAAAAGAGCAAAAAACAAAACACATCATTTATGTTATTTAACACAATGGTAACCTATCTCGTTGTAAATTACAAGTAGGGTCTTCGCTTTCCACACACCCAGGCCCGTATGTGGAAAAGAAAGACCAAAAACAAAGACCCCAACAAAAATATAAAATGCTGAACGGAGAATAGACAAACACAAAATCCCTGTTGTTTGAAGTGGCCCATGAGTCATTTTGGGTGAATTACCGCACATCAGGCCAGTATGTCGAAAATGGAGACCAAGAACAAAGACCCCCACAAGCACGCAGCAGCACTGTTTTTTTTTTTTCAAAGCGGCAGAGGAGTCATTTCAGGCAAATTACCACAGCTCATACACAGAGGGTCACGAAGGGGGGGGGGGGGGGGGGGGTGGCAAACCCATTTCCCAGTCCAAATTTGGACAAAATCCCAGTCCCAGTGGCAAGTTTTCTTACATCCCAGTTGCAGCCATTAAAATCCAAACCAGAGTTATGATAGGGAAAATATAATTTTAGAGCATCAATATGTTGTATGAAGCAGTTAATGATAACTCTCAAAATGAAACATAGGATTACTGGAGAATGGAGGCAATAAATACAATGCGAGGTATAATTTGTGGGTTCCTATAATTTGTAGCTGCATGGGATTGCTCACCCAAGTGCCAAAACGGCCTAATATCACCTGGCACATAAAAGCATTCTGAATGGTGCAGTCTCCTGTTCCTCTATGTCACCTACAGAGTCACTGTCACCATCATCACTTCTAACATAAGTATCCTCACCAGTATCCTCATTGGAGACTTCAATGGGCCGGTACAAAAGTCGGACCGGATGAACTCGGATCTCTCATCTCGGATTGAGCAAAAAATGGTCTGTAAGCCAAAACTATTCGACTTTTGTGCCAGTTTCTCCAAGGTTAGCTTAAAGATTGGGGCTAGGGTGATTTCTCAAGGCCTTATCATTTTTTTACATCGATCCGAGGTGAGCAATCTGTCGTCACTCTCACATGGCAGTGACCAGGAATGCAAGAAGACTGCATGAAATACTTGATATCAGCAATTTTGAGCAGAACTAATACCTCATAACCTCTGATAATGCAAATCCCATTAGAACAAAGGACTCCTACATGTATTCCCAGTAAAAAAATCCCAGTTCCCAGAGATCAAATCCCGTTTTCCAACCAAAAAATCAGGTCTATTCCAGCTTCCGTGCCAGTGCACATCTACCCTCGTGTGTGAGCTGCGATAATTTGCCTGAAACTTCAAACAACAGTGACGTTGACATGTTTGGCTACTCTCCATTCATTATTTTATATTTTTGTAGTGGTCTTTGTATTTGGTCTCCATTTTCTGCATAATAGCCTGGGTGTGTGGAAAACGAAGACCATGCACTAATTTGCCTGAAATGACTCGTCGGCCACAGAAAACAAAAGGGATGTTGTGTTTGGCTATTCTCAGCTTGTCCTTTCCACATACCGGCCTATGTCTGTGGAAAACGAAGACCCTACCGTAATTCACAAGAGATTCGTTTTAAATAACATCAATGATGTGTTTTGTTATTTGCTGTTTGGTATGTTATTAATTTTTTTTCTGGGGGTCTTCGGTCTTTGTTTTCCAGGTCTTCATTTTCTACAAACCCTGTTAAGGTCCCACAGACGGATTTTTTGCGTGTTGCTAAGGAAGTGAAATGTTACTTCCGGTAACTGACGTCATCATATCATGAGCTGCACAAGCAAAAGTCACCGCACAAACTGTTGTTTCCATCGAGGGTTTTTCCTCGCCCTTCCTTGCGCTCGTTCTCAGATCAACTGCGCATGCGTAAACGAACTGACTTCTGATTTGAGAAAAAAGCTAAATTTCCGGCGCTTTTAAATTGAATTAATTTTTTTTTACATGGCACGTTTCACCCCCAAATACAGAATATAGCTAAGCATTGACTTTTAAAATCGTCTTTTTTGAAAAAGTTATGGGTATTTCAGTATCGTTTATGTCTTTAAAAAGAACACTTTTCAAAATAAAAAGAAAACCATGCTTGGCTGGATGCAAAAACGAATACAAATTATCAAACCATCCATTAAATACCCATATTGCGTAGCACAGAGACAAATTTAGAGTTTTCTTTTATTGGTCACGTGACCATGGGCGTGGTATGATGACGTCATATTTAGGGTCATTGGCTTACAAAAGTTGGAAACTGACCATTCTCTCAAATTACTTAACCATTACATCCTTAGCAACGCTCTCCAAAAAATATGTCAGTGGGCCCTTAATGTAAAATGATATTTTGAAGTGATGTTTCATTGTCAACACTATTGTCATTTCTTGAACTCCCCAAAGATGCCAGACAGTGTCAAAGCATGTAAAAGAAGGAAGCACATACTTTTGTGACCCTGCAGCGTGTTCTCAGGGTCTTTAATCTACCCACCCCAGAGGGAGTGAGGGAAGAAAGACCCTGGTTCAGGCTGGTCACATGTCTCACAAAAGAGGGAGAGGACAAAAAAAAAAAAAAAACCTACCAGAGAGATGGGCTGCCGAGTCAGAAATTTGTTGTTCCCAAGCTGACTATAGAGGGGGAAAATTTACCAAAGAGCAGCGCTGGCAATAGGTGAAAAATTATTGATTTTCTGTACCCCACAGGCAAAACAGCAATCATGTCTCTACCAAAATAAACGCTTCCAAGCACTTTACATGTACCTGTTTGGCTTTAGATCTACATTCCAATAGCTGGTCTCCGAAACAGAACATTGAAGAATGTAGGCTGAGCAGCTGGTGGTATTGTTGGCGCAAGAGGCATAAGCCGTGTGAATGGGGAGGGGAGCTGTGAAATACTGCCCAAAAACTTATGTTTTTTGGATGACGTCCACCTTGAATCCAATTACAAACAGCCAATCAGAGTAAAGCTGTAATGTGAAACCAAGTTGTATATCACAAGTGTCAATAATTGGCTGCAAAACTGAATAGCAGCATGCACGGAAGATAGCAAACACAGACTGATGTTAATTTGGAAAGCAGTGAAAGGGTATATACACTAAAGAAGCAAGTAAAATGAGGAAGACTGTAAGTAAATAAGCGAACGATTGCCGGAGATTATGTGCATGTAATCTGAAATTGCAATTTGGAGATAATTAAAAAAAACACCCTTTTCTCGACCAAAACATTGCTTAAATCAAGGGAGACAATGAATGAACCACCGATCAATGAATCATCACACCTCAAGCCAAGAACTCTCTAGCGAAATGTTGATTTGGTATTCAATAGTCCATTTTACAGTTGCGTGCTTAGTTACCTGGCCTATGAATGAAAGTGAGGCTGGAGTTGACCTTGTTTTGATAGAAGTTATGCAAAATCTTACTAATTAGCATGACAACAACATCATTAACATAAGAAATGGAGGGAGGTCTGTTTCATAACAGGGTCAACACCAGCCTCACTTTCATTTAAAGGCCAGGTAACTAAGCACACAACTGTAAAGAGGTCTATTAAACTACTCCAGTTAAAGTTCTGATTGTTAATCCAAGTTCCCACATTGATGTGTTCAGTCAGAATTGGAAAACTGTTCCCAACTTAGTCTTACAGAACCTGAATGTGCGAAGCAAGCTTGAAGACCCTTAATTTGCCTCTGATTCTGTTTTGTTCATGAAGCTAAGATGTGGTGTCCATTATGGATATTGTCCCTTTAAGGTGCCTGTATCACTTCAGATTCACCAGAGCAAAAATTGAAGGAGAAATTTTCCTTGCACTGTTGACCACAGTATCTGCGAAACTATCACAAGGAACGTTTTTTATATTCTTTCACCAAAATGAACATCGTGTATGTCAAGTTTTTACCAAAACCAGTGCGTAGAATACCCATAACATCTTTGCCAGAAAGCAACTCCTTTGCAGCAGTCTCCTACTCTTTCTTAATTGAGCAAAATTTCCCATTCTTATTTCATGTTTAGATAAACAAGAGCTCTTGATATACTTTCTTTGATGGTCGACATATGTTATTGATTTTCCTTGACAAAGGTCTCAAGTAACATTTGATTGACATGTTCTTGTTATCAGCCAATCACAAATTTCTGTCAGTGACCAAGATATTCAAAAAAACCCTAGTTTTTGGGCAGGCGGTATTTCACAGCACCCCTCCACATTCTCTGTGAGGCTTTGCTGCTGGTTAATTTGTCTCTTGCACCAACAATACCGCCAGATACACAGGCTACGAAGATTGCTGAAGAAACATGGTGATTGATCTACGCAAGCTTCAGCCAATGCTTCGTTTTGGCTCTCCAGTGGCGACAATATTCGGAAAAGTGGAGACCCCTCCCAACGCAGAAAATTTGTCACTAAGACACATGACCAGCCTGAACCAGGGTCTTCCGTCCCTAGCTGCCCCTGGGGTGGGGAGTTGAAAGACCCTGGGAATGTGGTTGCTGCAGCGTGGTTCAGGGGTTGGTTCCTTATCTATTTTAAAGATTTGATAACCCCCTATTTGCTCTCTAGAACTCTATGCTTGTCTATCACTTGAGCCTTTTTAATTCTTAACTGAAGTCCTATTTTTTGCAAGATATCATTATTAGTAACAACTACTTCTCAATTTTGTGAAGCTCTTGGAGCAGATATGGAGATATTATTATTTTGTATGCAGGGTTTGCAAGGTTCAAATCCTTCTCTGACCACTGGCAGGACCTGTCTTCAGAGCTCCTGAATTCTAATATGCCACTCCCATAAGGAAAAAAAAGGAAATGCTTGGTGTTTGATTGTGGGGGTTTTCATGCAACCATGTTTTGTTTATTTTAAAATAATAAATTATTATGATGTTATCATTGCTGTAAACTGCATTTGAGTATATCAAATGTGGAAAATGAGCTATACAATTGATACTAGCTAATTTAGTGCACTTAAGTGGGACATATTATACAGTACAGCCCACTAAATTTGAAATTTTGACGCTGCATTCATATTGTTTATGTGATATCAACTTGTGAAACTTAATGTTTGAGTCTTGTAAGCAACTATTATTACGCATGCCAATCATCATTTTGTGGCATTATTACCTCCTTGTTTTCTCTGTCCATACTGTACATTACATAAATCAATGGAACCTTCATCTTGGTCAGTAAGAGTTATATAGTATTATTAAATTAATATTATCATCATCATCATCATCACAATCATCATTATTACTACACACCACTGAAGTGTAAAAAAACAAAAAACAGGCTTATTGTAGCACTCTTTAGATCTACCGGGTGAGAATGCACCAAGAATCTTCAATACTTTCATAAAAGCCATCTAAAACTTAACAATACAGGAAATAATTAATTAAGCTTCCACTTACTGTTGGACCATCAGGGCCAGTTTCACCCTTATCACCTTGTGAACCAGTGTCACCCTAGCACGATCAAATAACAATAATTGGTCAATTGGATTGGATTAGGGTGATAAGTATTATTCAGAACAGTGCTACGATGATGAAAATATCTTTTCTTTTCCTTTATTATTTTGGTCTCTGGAAGTTTAAACCTGAAGTCATGATTTGAAGAAACTGACAGTTGAAAATGGCTTTAATGGATTTTTTAAATTTAAAGGTCCACCATTACTATAATAATAATTATTGTACTTACAACAAAATCCTGGATTAATCACTGGATTTCCCCAATAATCACTCACCATTAATCCTTTCACTCCCAAGCTGGAATGAACTGACCATACTTAATATTTTACTCTGTCTAACACCAGACAATTTTACTGTTCAATGGGGAACCCTCCGGGAGTCAATGGGTTAAGGAGAAAATGATGTGATCACTTCAACTGAGAACTCAGTTTGTGCTGAATACACTGATTCAGGGGTGACCCAAAAACACTGACTACCCCAAAAGTACTGTTTCAAGTGAGTACTATTGGTTGTAAGCAGCGTCACAATTAGTGCTAAGCCTAAAAATCAATTTTAAACAGTGTTGGTCAACAGAGTCTAAGCACCTTTTCAAAGATTACCTTTCAATAATTGTTATGATGGCCGATTACTTTATGTAAGTGAAGTGAAACTGGTGCAACAATAATTATTAAAACCTACCCTTTTAAAAATGGGTGCTTAAACTTAAATACTGTTGACCAACGCTGTTTAAAACAGATGTTTAGGATTAGCACTAATTGTGATGCTGCTTACGAACAATATGACTCACTTGAAATAGTATATTTGGGGTAGTCCATGGAAAGGGGGTCTGTGTTTTTGGGTCACCCCTGATTTAGACTGTACCACAGATGTAATGTATTTGGGCCTTTATAAACTCACAAAGTTAGTATTTTTTGGTTTTGTGTTTTTCAATTTTGAACCTGTAGGTGAATAAATAATTATTAAGTTTTTTGTCCTTTTACCAGCTCTCTGAGGTTTTCTCATCGCCGACATACACGGGGTCAAATTTTAACCCACAATTTTGGTCTACTTAAAGGAAATAAGCTTAAAATCTTATACCCATTGAGTGTTGGCAAACACACTTTTGGAACTTAGTGTGGCACTTAAAAATACACATACCGTAGTTATTCGGTTATAAGGCGCACTCGGTTATAAGACGCACCCCAAACTTAGCAGTTTAATCAAGCTAAGTTCTCAAACTGAAAATTACGTGAAAATACTCGGTTATAAGACGCACCAAAAAATTGAGAGTTATCAAAAGGATGTGATGAATTTGAGAACAATTATCCTTACACAATTAGCATGCGAACTCTTTTTGTTAACGTAAACAGAGTGAAAAAGGCACGCATTTAATGATATACGTAAAAACAAAAGCCTGAAATGATAAACATACAACGCATACACGTTTATTTGAACCTTCCGACTTAATAAATAGTCAGAGTTCAGACTTCAGACTTCAAGCGAAAGCGAACAGCGCAAAAACTCCCACGGCAAGTCATTAACTGTCATTCAAAGGTGTTCGACAGCTGAATATCAACACGCCACCAAGGATGCAAATTTCAGTGCACAAGAAAGCCTGGATGAACGAAGAAGGTATGTTTTATCTCCGCACTGTTTGTTCAGAGAAGAAACTTTTCATGCGAGTGACAAACACGATTCTTGGAATATTCAAAACAAGTTTGTTCGAACGATTGTATTGTTGTCACGGGTATCACGTTACTGAGCACGTGCTCTTAAGGACGTATGCAAATTTCCGTGTGTTTGCTTTTCTCTTGAAGTTGTTTAGTGTTATAAAGGTCTCTAAAAGCACTATTCTCTTTTAATAGACAACTAGTGTCCTTTTCTTGTGTTGTTTAAACTGCAAGTTCTTCTCAAATTGTGATCTTAAGATTTTGATTCGCGAAAATACTTGGCTATAAGACGCACCCCAATTTTAGCACTAACTTGCCACCCAAAGACAGAGTTTTCTTGAAAAAACCGTGCGCCTTATAACCAAATAACTACGGTAATTTACAGGTTCCTTGAACATTACACTTTATCTTTTTTGCACACTTACAGCCTTCTCAAAATGTTTTTGGGGAGCAGGTTATAAGGAAAGTGGAGACGGTTTTGGTGCCAAAGGCACCCAAGCGAGTTCCCAAAGGGTGCAAGCTAGGCATGTTACCCTGGGAAAATTTTGAAATTTAGACACTCACAGATGCAATTTAGTGCAATCTCGGGGATTTAAAGTGACGAAATTTCGCATGTGGAATTGACATGCGGTTGCATGGTGTCTGATAAGAAATACTAGAATGTTCAGAATGTTGGTTAAATAAACATTTCACATGCACGACCCAAAAAAGTATTGCGGACGTGAATTTGTATGTCAAACAATTGTATGTCATATCATCTCCAGTGACTTTACTTTAGACCTAAAATTGTGCTGTCTGTTTTTTTCTTTCTCACCTCGTTGTAATAAAAATAAGACATTTTCTGACTGGAAGGAGACGGTCAAACTTTCTGAGGAGGTGTCTCATTGAGGTGTCTCATTGAGCCGTCAACCGGCCAGTTTTGAGAAGGCTGCACTAACTGTAGTAGCGAAGGAGCAAACCTTCCATTCTCGTAACCTTACAAAAATCTATTTCAACTCATTTGGTACATCAAGATTGATTGAAACATTTTCATTTTCTTTCAGTTTTCACATGTACTTGTACTGTATTTTCCACTTGCACTGTCAGACAGGAATAAACTAGGAAAGGAGATAATTTGGGAAGTTGTCACCTTTTTACAAGCTTAAAAAGTCCTCCTGATTAGCTAGCCCAGTTACATTAACTAGGCAGAGATTGGCTCACAGGGAGGATGTAGCTTCAATTCCACTGAAACCATACAACACTGTAGGACTTTAAGAAGTCGAGGAGAAAGTGCTGTTATTGCTTTGACAACTGTACTCTCACCACTTGAAGATAATTTCATGTTCATAACTCTCTCAAGCTTGGGGTAAGTTAAGAACCCAGACACTATTTGTGACCCTTCACACGAAAAGGGGGCTTATGAAAATTTCACGATGATGCCGATTTCACGGCAGACAACCGTGAAATTATATAGAGCAAGCTGAAATGCCGTGAAATTCCTTTAAAAAAGCGTGAGCTTGGCGTGAAAATTTATCATACCACCATGAACTAGTTCACGCTGGGCAGTGAAAAAATTCACACCGTGGAAAAAAAGTCCTCCTCAAAATTATTTAATTTCATTATCAATACCTTGGGTTTGGATTTCTGGTAGATTTTGAGTGTCAAATAAACATTGACGTGAACCCTTTGATGATCATTAATTTTTGTCTACTGTAAATTTGACTTAACTCAAGTGAAGAAACATGCAAGTAGGCAAATGGATTTTGCGAGCATGTGAGTGCTGAGCATTTTCTGGCAAGGACGAGCAGGGATCCAAACCTCTTTTCGAGATCACCAAGCATAAATGAATTATGAGCATTAATCTTTGGGGCAACTTGGAAAATCACGGCAACTCGCTTACAATATTTATTATAATAGTATGTTTTTATTTAAGCGTGCCAAATGGGGCGACTAACTGCTCAAAATACACTTAAATCCAAAGCTAACATAGTACGAGAAATTTTTCCTAGAATCCGAGGCAGCGAACAGCGCATAAATTTCTACGAGAAAATCAAACAACATTATTCCCCAAAATTTGCCAGCACTTGTAACATGATTTTCCGAACATTTTTGTCAACGTTTGTATTTCATCGCATTGAAAATTAAAATCGCTTACCATTCAATAAATTGAGTCAAGAAATTGACACATGGTATCAGAGTAATGTAACTAAAGAACCACTCCGAATTTCAGGGCTGTGCGATGTTCCAAACTCAAGTTATTCGTCAAAATTATATTATTTGGTATGGAGACCCTCTCTGTTAAAATTGTAGACACTTCTCGTCTTCTCGTCACCTCTTGCCAGTTTTCACTGTCACACCATCATCAACACCGTTCAACAAATAAAGTCAAAAATCAGCGAGATAAAAGAAGATGAATATTGAAAGAGTCTCACAAAGGTTCAGGTCTGTGCGATGTTTTGTGCGGGAGATATTCAAAGAAACGTTTTACTCCAAATCAAATTTATAAGGCTTTGCATGCATGGATAAGCGCAAATATGGCGGCCGAAAGCTAACAAACACATATGTCATCAAGTTTTGCCATAAAAAGCCTGTAGCCATCTTCTGAAGGCTCATAAGCATCTATGTGAGTATGTATTCTCATGCAAGGACTGTTCAGTTTGCAAAATCTCAGCAGATAAATCACTTTTTTAACCTACGTGACAGCATTTTTGGCCGCAGACCCTGATCGGGGGATGTCAATTTCATTGCGTATTTTTGACCAAACCGTTTGATTGTGCAGAATTGAGGAGAATCCCTCGTATGGTGTCTAGTGTGCTTTTGGATGCTTCCCTCTCCTCCCACACTGATTTTTTTCAGTGTATTTGATTGTTTATACTATTGGAGAAACTGCAATAAATAAACTGTTTTGCTCGGTAGTGTAATTCGTGTCAGTCGTCATTTTCATCCAAATTATAGATCGTTGTGCCATCAACAAGGCAAAATAATCCTACCAACTTCGATTTCGCCAAAATTAACGAAACCGCGCCCCGTACAAACTTAAAACTTTTCACACAAGAGAAGATATAAATACCATTATTCGATTTCTGAAGCAAAACATTATTTTTCCTTGTTTACCGCAATTTTAATTCCAAAACCAGACCACGAAATTTTCCTGTTATTCTGAATGGCGTAGCAACATAATTTCAGGGCGTGAACATGAGTGAGTCCATGACGTGACTTCACTATTTTCACGGTCTTCAATTTCACACCGTGAACTTTTTCACTGAGCATAGTGAAAAGAAATAGAGCAATAGTGAACACGCTGTGAAATATTAAATTCACGGGCCATGACCGTGAAATTTATTTCACGGTTCACTATGAAATCCATAAGCCCCCTTTTCGCGTGAAAGGTCACATTTATACTATTTATTTAAGGGACCCCTAAAATTACACTGAACCCGCATCGGCCAATTTCTAGAATAAAACCTGTACAAGTAAAGACTTGGGCAACATGGTTTCAGGAATGGTGGTGTGGCCTTTGCCCTGTGCCATAGCTGAGTGGGAAATACTATATTAAGATGCACCAAAACATACCCTTAAGCCAGGTTGTCCCTTATCTCCATCAGTCCCATTTGCTCCCTACAGAGATAATAGATAGGGGTTGTAAAATTAACAAAAACAGATAATTAACTGCTCAATTGGAATTTCAAATGAGCTCTTAATTTCCTCAGCCATTAATGACTGTTACAAGTTGCAGAAAAACAGCTGTACATCTACATGAAACAATATTGTATACATGTATTTGAAGGGGGGTTATCGACAAAAAAAAATTATAATGGATATATATATATAGAAAGTTACAGGAAACTCGACACTGGACAACTTCTGGGGAAAACTGTAATATCCCTGAGCGGGGTTTAAACCCACGTCCCCCTGATCACTAGTCGGGTGTGATGATCACTACACTATCAGGACAACCACGCTGGCAACAAGGAGGATCGCAAACGGATTCACAGTCCAAGTTGAGGAGAAATTGAAAGAAAGTTACAGGAAACTCAACCCCCTCCTGGGGGTGATACGTTGTTGGCTCAAGGAATCTACTTAACTGACTATATAAATATATAATATATATATAATTAGTAGTGTATGATGGGAACAGAAATCGAGACGACAAAGGAAATGAGTGAAAATGTGTTCAGCCGCGAACACATTGTTACTCATTTCCTTTGTTGTATCGATTTCTAGCTGTTCCCATCATACACCACTAATTAATACTTGACAGAAATCACTGTGAACCGCCTTCCGACGGGAATAGGATGGTGATCCAAAGGTAAATGAGGCAGTTAGTTGTTGTTATTTCCCGCTCAAACTTACACAATTATATATATATATATATATATAAACACAGTACTTTAAATTCCAATACTAGCCCTCAGAGAGTGCTCAACAACAGAGGATCCTGAAGAGTGGGAGCGCCATGCTCCTACGAAACAAGCTTGTCGATTTGCAATGAAAAAGTAGTCCACTCTTCTCGCTCTATATATATACATGTATAAATATATAAAATTTTTATTATAGTGATCCTTCCACTTCAGGCGATTCCCTGGTTTTGCATTGTGCAACCTTACTGTGCATAATTTATTGCGTCATTGGCCTGTGCATTAGCTTGCGCACATTGATAAAATGGTAGATTTTCATTGACGCCAAGCAAAATTTTGTCAAGGGATGGCTATTTTCTCCTGAACGAGCAGGGTGACTCCCCCTTTTTAATGGTGTTGTGTATTCGTAATAGGTACGCGGAAAACATATTTTAAGGAGAAAAAAAGGTGGATAGCAGAACTTGTAGTATTTCTACAAAATGAGGTGAAACTGCATTTGGAGCCAGACACTGGAGTGTGAGGTGATGATGTAGCTGTTCAAATTTCTTACAATTTCTTTGCAAGATCGAGCAATTTGACATCACTTAAGGACGGTGCCTACTATTGTTATTGTGCATACGTTCTGCACATCTCGAGATACTTGGGTTTCCTATCGGTGATGCTTACCAATACAGTGATTTTTTTGCGTGGTTTAAAACTGTCCCGAGAAAGTAGATCTTAGTAAGTACTCTCGGTATCCAAAAAGAAAATTGGGGGTAACCATGCATTTTTGAGAGATAATTAAGCTTTAATTTGAGAAAGAACGCCATACATTGCTTTGTATTTTAAAGCTTTTTACAAATATTATTACTTATGAATTATCTTTGAAAAATGCGTGGTTACCCCCAATTTTCTTTTTGGATTTCAATAACACTTGTTAAAATCTACATGTACTGCATAATCTCACACCGGGGCAAAAATATCTTTAATTAGTAGGCACCGTCCTTAATTGAAAGATTTTAGCCAGAACAAAAGAGTAGGCTCAAGCTTTCAGTAATATTCAGTTGCTTCAATGGGATTCAAACCCGTGACCTCTGCCATTCCGGTGCAATGCTCTTCCAACTAAGCTATGCAGCCACTGAGTTGAAAGCAGGTCAATTTGTTGGGCTCATTGTGATCCTGTGAAAGGACTCGATGAAAGAAATGTATATATTTGAAGTGATGGTTACAGATTAAAATGGAGAAGTAATCCTGGCATCCATATTACTCACCATTACACCACCCCTTCCAGCATCACCAGGTTTTCCTTTGCTTCCAGGAGGCCCTTGCACACCACTTGGGCCATGCTCAGATCCCGGATCACCCTTCGGTCCTTTGACACCTTTCATACCCTTGATGACCAAAAAAAAGCAAAGAAGGTTTCAATACGCTGGGGTTTCAATAACTTTTGAAGTACATGCCTGGGCCAGTCAAAGTAAGTGACAGTCACTCTCGGGTTTGAAGTACATGCCTGGGCTAGTCAAAGTAAGTGACAGTCACTCTCGACTGGTATTCTATAAGGTTCAAGTGAAAATCAAGGCAGAGTAGCCGATGGTGAGACAAAATTTCTGACAACATAGACGGCGTTATTCCACTGATAACCAGCTTCTAATGAAACCCCTGTATATGGAACTAAAAGCTAGAAAAATTATTAAGACAACTGATCAGTGTCAAAGTCAATATTATTTTGAAAACTTTGGGGGTTGACAGCCCTGGGTCAATCACTCTAACTCTTAGGTGTGAAAGAATTATTGGGGACAGCTGTCTTTTTTCATTGCACAGGGAGGTTGTATACTCTCTCCTTAATCATAAATTGGCTATATGCTCTTTGATGAGTAAAATTCTCTGGAATATGCAAGAGTAGGTGTCACTTCAAGGGAAGTGAATATAACAGATGTACACAATCCCTCAGACA